>NW_027194362.1:0-92204 GCF_032444005.1 Ranitomeya imitator | reverse complement strand
CACATGCTCACCGGTTTGCCACATGATGTAGGCCTATGGACTGAACAAGAAACCACCAAAAATTTTAACCAGTCATCGTTCTCACAACACTGAGGACCAGTCATTCGAAATGACTTCTCCATGCATTTTATGCATTGGTAAAAGCACTATGATGAAAAGTGTGATATGTTTTCAGGTATCTCCTATACTAATAGAGCCACATGCTCACCGGTTTGCCACATGATGTAGGCCTATGGACTGAACAAGAAACCACCAAAAATTTTAACCAGTCATCGTTCTCACAACACTGAGGACCAGTCATTCGAAATGACTTCTCCATGCATTTTATGCATTGGTAAAAGCACTATGATGAAAAGTGTGATATGTTTTCAGGTATCTCCTATACTAATAGAGCCACATGCTCACCGGTTTGCCACATGATGTAGGCCTATGGACTGAACAAGAAACCACCAAAAATTTTAACCAGTCATCGTTCTCACAACACTGAGGACCAGTCATTCGAAATGACTTCTCCATGCATTTTATGCATTGGTAAAAGCACTATGATGAAAAGTGTGATATGTTTTCAGGTATCTCCTATACTAATAGAGCCACATGCTCACCGGTTTGCCACATGATGTAGGCCTATGGACTGAACAAGAAACCACCAAAAATTTTAACCAGTCATCGTTCTCACAACACTGAGGACCAGTCATTCGAAATGACTTCTCCATGCATTTTATGCATTGGTAAAAGCACTATGATGAAAAGTGTGATATGTTTTCAGGTATCTCCTATACTAATAGAGCCACATGCTCACCGGTTTGCCACATGATGTAGGCCTATGGACTGAACAAGAAACCACCAAAAATTTTAACCAGTCATCGTTCTCACAACACTGAGGACCAGTCATTCGAAATGACTTCTCCATGCATTTTATGCATTGGTAAAAGCACTATGATGAAAAGTGTGATATGTTTTCAGGTATCTCCTATACTGATAGAGCCACATGCTCACCGGTTTGCCACATGATGTAGGCCTATGGATTGAACAAGAAACCACCAAAAATTTTAACCAGTCATCGTTCTCACAACACTGAGGACCAGTCATTCGAAATGACTTCTCCATGCATTTTATGCATTGGTAAAAGCACTATGATGAAAAGTGTGATATGTTTTCAGGTATCTCCTATACTAATAGAGCCACATGCTCAACGGTTTGCCACATGATGTAGGCCTATGGACTGAACAAGAAACCACCAAAAATTTTAACCAGTCATCGTTCTCACAACACTGAGGACCAGTCATTCGAAATGACTTCTCCATGCATTTTATGCATTGGTAAAAGCACTATGATGAAAAGTGTGATGTTTTCAGGTATCTCCTATACTGATAGAGCCACATGCTCACCGGTTTGCCACATGATGTAGGCCTATGGATTGAACAAGAAACCACCAAAAATTTTAACCTGTCATCGTTCTCACAACACTGAGGACCAGTCATTCGAAATGACTTCTCCATGCATTTTATGCATTGGTAAAAGCACTATGATGAAAAGTGTGATATGTTTTCAGGTATCTCCTATACTAATAGAGCCACATGCTCACCGGTTTGCCACATGATGTAGGCCTATGGACTGAACAAGAAACCACCAAAAATTTTAACCAGTCATCGCTCTCACAACACTGAGGACCAGTCATTCGAAATGACTTCTCCATGCATTTTATGCATTGGTAAAAGCACTATGATGAAAAGTGTGATATGTTTTCAGGTATCTCCTATACTAATAGAGCCACATGCTCACCGGTTTGCCACATGATGTAGGCCTATGGACTGAACAAGAAACCACCAAAAATTTTAACCAGTCATCGTTCTCACAACACTGAGGACCAGTCATTCGAAATGACTTCTCCATGCATTTTATGCATTGGTAAAAGCACTATGATGAAAAGTGTGATATGTTTTCAGGTATCTCCTATACTAATAGAGCCACATGCTCACCGGTTTGCCACACGATGTAGGCCTATGGACTGAACAAGAAACCACCAAAAATTTTAACCAGTCATCGTTCTCACAACACTGAGGACCAGTCATTCGAAATGACTTCTCCATGCATTTTATGCATTGGTAAAAGCACTATGATGAAAAGTGTGATATGTTTTCAGGTATCTCCTATACTAATAGAGCCACATGCTCACCGGTTTGCCACATGATGTAGGCCTATGGACTGAACAAGAAACCACCAAAAATTTTAACCAGTCATCGTTCTCACAACACTGAGGACCAGTCATTCGAAATGACTTCTCCATGCATTTTATGCATTGGTAAAAGCACTATGATGAAAAGTGTGATATGTTTTCAGGTATCTCCTATACTAATAGAGCCACATGCTCACCGGTTTGCCACATGATGTAGGCCTATGGACTGAACAAGAAACCACCAAAAATTTTAACCAGTCATCGTTCTCACAACAGTGAGGACCAGTCATTCGAAATGACTTCTCCATGCATTTTATGCATTGGTAAAAGCACTATGATGAAAAGTGTGATATGTTTTCAGGTATCTCCTATACTAATAGAGCCACATGCTCACCGGTTTGCCACATGATGTAGGCCTATGGACTGAACAAGAAACCACCCAAAAATTTTAACCAGTCATCGTTCTCACAACACTGAGGACCAGTCATTCGAAATGACTTCTCATGCATTTTATGCATGGTAAAAGCACTATGATGAAAAGTGTGATATGTTTTCAGGTATCTCCTATACTAATAGAGCCACATGCTCACCGGTTTGCCACATGATGTAGGCCTATGGACTGAACAAGAAACCACCAAAAATTTTAACCAGTCATCATTCTCACAACACTGAGGACCAGTCATTCGAAATGACTTCTAAATGCATTTTATGCATTGGTAAAAGCACTATTATGAAAAGTGTGATATGTTTTCAGGTATCTCCTATACTAATAGAGCCACATGCTCACCGGTTTGCCACATGATGTAGGCCTATGGACTGAACAAGAAACCACCAAAAATTTTAACCAGTCATCGTTCTCACAACACTGAGGACCAGTCATTCGAAATGACTTCTCCATGCATTTTATGCATTGGTAAAAAGCACTATGATGAAAAGTGTGATATGTTTTCAGGGATCTCCTATACTAATAGAGCCACATGCTCACCGGTTTGCCACATGATGTAGGCCTATGGACTGAACAAGAAACCACCAAAAATTTTAACCAGTCATCGTTCTCACAACACTGAGGACCAGTCATTCGAAATGACTTCTCCATGCATTTTATGCATTGGTAAAAGCACTATGATGAAAAGTGTGATATGTTTTCAGGTATCTCCTATACTAATAGAGCCACATGCTCACCGGTTTGCCACATGATGTAGGCCTATGGACTGAACAAGAAACCACCAAAAATTTTAACCAGTCATCGTTCTCACAACACTGAGGACCAGTCATTCGAAATGACTTCTCCATGCATTTTATGCATTGGTAAAAGCACTATGATGAAAAGTGTGATATGTTTTCAGGTATCTCCTATACTAATAGAGCCACATGCTCACCGGTTTGCCACATGATGTAGGCCTATGGACTGAACAAGAAACCACCAAAAATTTTAACCAGTCATCGTTCTCACAACACTGAGGACCAGTCATTCGAAATGACTTCTCCATGCATTTTATGCATTGGTAAAAGCACTATGATGAAAAGTGTGATATGTTTTCAGGTATCTCCTATACTAATAGAGCCACATGCTCACCGGTTTGCCACATGATGTAGGCCTATGGACTGAACAAGAAACCACCAAAAATTTTAACCAGTCATCGTTCTCACAACACTGAGGACCAGTCATTCGAAATGACTTCTCCATGCATTTTATGCATTGGTAAAAAGCACTATGATGAAAAGTGTGATATGTTTTCAGGTTTCTCCTATACTAATAGAGCCACATGCTCACCGGTTTGCCACATGATGTAGGCCTATGGACTGAACAAGAAACCACCAAAAATTTTAACCAGTCATCGTTCTCACAACACTGAGGACCAGTCATTCGAAATGACTTCTCCATGCATTTTATGCATTGGTAAAAGCACTATGATGAAAAGTGTGATATGTTTTCAGGTATCTCCTATACTAATAGAGCCACATGCTCACCGGTTTGCCACATGATGTAGGCCTATGGACTGAACAAGAAACCACCAAAAATTTTAACCAGTCATCGTTCTCACAACACTGAGGACCAGTCATTCGAAATGACTTCTCCATGCATTTTATGCATTGGTAAAAGCACTATGATGAAAAGTGTGATATGTTTTCAGGTATCTCCTATACTAATAGAGCCACATGCTCACCGGTTTGCCACATGATGTAGGCCTATGGACTGAACAAGAAACCACCAAAAATTTTAACCAGTCATCGTTCTCATAACACTGAGGACCAGTCATTCGAAATGACTTCTCCATGCATTTTATGCATTGGTAAAAGCACTATGATGAAAAGTGTGATATGTTTTCAGGTATCTCCTATACTAATAGAGCCACATGCTCACCGGTTTGCCACATGATGTAGGCCTATGGACTGAACAAGAAACCACCAAAAATTTTAACCAGTCATCGTTCTCACAACACTGAGGACCAGTCATTCGAAATGACTTCTCCATGCATTTTATGCATTGGTAAAAGCACTATGATGAAAAGTGTGATATGTTTTCAGGTATCTCCTATACTAATAGAGCCACATGCTCACCGGTTTGCCACATGATGTAGGCCTATGGACTGAACAAGAAACCACCAAAAATTTTAACCAGTCATCGTTCTCACAACACTGAGGACCAGTCATTCGAAATGACTTCTCCATGCATTTTATGCATTGGGTAAAAGCACTATGATGAAAAGTGTGATATGTTTTCAGGTATCTCCTATACTAATAGAGCCACATGCTCACCGGTTTGCCACATGATGTAGGCCTATGGACTGAACAAGAAACCACCAAAAATTTTAACCAGTCATCGTTCTCACAACACTGAGGACCAGTCATTCGAAATGACTTCTCCATGCATTTTATGCATTGGTAAAAGCACTATGATGAAAAGTGTGATATGTTTTCAGGTATCTCCTATACTAATAGAGCCACATGCTCACCGGTTTGCCACATGATGTAGGCCTATGGACTGAACAAGAAACCACCAAAAATTTTAACCAGTCATCGTTCTCACAACACTGAGGACCAGTCATTCGAAATGACTTCTCCATGCATTTTATGCATTGGTAAAAGCACTATGATGAAAAGTGTGATATGTTTTCAGGTATCTCCTATACTAATAGAGCCACATGCTCACCGGTTTGCCACATGATGTAGGCCTATGGACTGAACAAGAAACCACCAAAAATTTTAACCAGTCATCGTTCTCACAACACTGAGGACCAGTCATTCGAAATGACTTCTCCATGCATTTTATGCATTGGTAAAAGCACTATGATGAAAAGTGTGATATGTTTTCAGGTATCTCCTATACTAATAGAGCCACATGCTCACCGGTTTGCCACATGATGTAGGCCTATGGAACTGAACAAGAAACCACCAAAAATTTTAACCAGTCATCGTTCTCACAACACTGAGGACCAGTCATTCGAAATGACTTCTCCATGCATTTTATGCATTGGTAAAAGCACTATGATGAAAAGTGTGATATGTTTTCAGGTATCTCCTATACTAATAGAGCCACATGCTCACCGGTTTGCCACATGATGTAGGCCTATGGACTGAACAAGAAACCACCAAAATTTTAACCAGTCATCGTTCTCACAACACTGAGGACCAGTCATTCGAAATGACTTCTCCATGCATTTTATGCATTGGTAAAAGCACTATGATGAAAAGTGTGATATGTTTTCAGGTATCTCCTATACTAATAGAGCCACATGCTCACGCGTTTGCCACATGATGTAGGCCTATGGACTGAACAAGAAACCACCAAAAATTTTAACCAGTCATCGTTCTCATAAACACTGAGGACCAGTCATTCGAAATGACTTCTCCATGCATTTTATGCATTGGTAAAAGCACTATGATGAAAAGTGTGATATGTTTTCAGGTATCTCCTATACTAATAGAGCCACATGCTCACCAGTTTGCCACATGATGTAGGCCTATGGACTGAACAAGAAACCACCAAAAATTTTAACCAGTCATCGTTCTCACAACACTGAGGACCAGTCATTCGAAATGACTTCTCCATGCATTTTATGCATTGGTAAAAGCACTATGATGAAAAGTGTGATATGTTTTCAGGTATCTCCTATACTAATAGAGCCACATGCTCACCGGTTTGCCACATGATGTAGGCCTATGGACTGAACAAGAAACCACCAAAAATTTTAACCAGTCATCGTTCTCACAACACTGAGGGCCAGTCATTCGAAATGACTTCTCCATGCATTTTATGCATTGGTAAAAGCACTATGATGAAAAGTGTGATATGTTTTCAGGTATCTCCTATACTAATAGAGCCACATGCTCACCGGTTTGCCACATGATGTAGGCCTATGGACTGAACAAGAAACCACCAAAAATTTTAACCAGTCCATCGTTCTCACAACACTGAGGACCAGTCATTCGAAATGACTTCTCCATGCATTTTATGCATTGGTAAAAGCACTATGATGAAAAGTGTGATATGTTTTCAGGGATCTCCTATACTAATAGAGCCACATGCTCACCGGTTTGCCACATGATGTAGGCCTATGGACTGAACAAGAAACCACCAAAAATTTTAACCAGTCATCGTTCTCACAACACTGAGGACCAGTCATTCGAAATGACTTCTCCATGCATTTTATGCATTGGTAAAAGCACTATGATGAAAAGTGTGATATGTTTTCAGGTATCTCCTATACTAATAGAGCCACATGCTCACCGGTTTGCCACATGATGTAGGCCTATGGACTGAAAAAGAAACCACCAAAAATTTTAACCAGTCATCGTTCTCACAACACTGAGGACCAGTCATTCGAAATGACTTCTCCATGCATTTTATGCATTGGTAAAAGCACTATGATGAAAAGTGCAATATGTTTTCAGGTATCTCCTATACTAATAGAGCCACATGCTCACCGGTTTGCCACATGATGTAGGCCTATGGACTGAACAAGAAACCACCAAAAATTTTAACCAGTCATCGTTCTCATAACACTGAGGACCAGTCATTCGAAATGACTTCTCCATGCATTTTATGCATTGGTAAAAGCACTATGATGAAAAGTGTGATATGTTTTCAGGTTTCTCTTATACTAATAGAGCCACATGCTCACGCGTTTGCCACATGATGTAGGCCTATGGACTGAACAAGAAACCACCAAAAATTTTAACCAGTCATCGTTCTCACAACACTGAGGACCAGTCATTCGAAATGACTTCTCCATGCATTTTATGCATTGGTAAAAGCACTATGATGAAAAGTGCAATATGTTTTCAGGTATCTCCTATACTAATAGAGCCACATGCTCACCGGTTTGCCACATGATGTAGGCCTATGGACTGAACAAGAAACCACCAAAAATTTTAACCAGTCATCGTTCTCACAACACTGAGGACCAGTCATTCGAAATGACTTCTCCATGCATTTTATGCATTGGTAAAAGCACTATGATGAAAAGTGTGATATGTTTTCAGGTATCTCCTATACTAATAGAGCCACATGCTCACCGGTTTGCCACATGATGTAGGCCTATGGACTGAACAAGAAACCACCAAAAATTTTAACCAGTCATCGTTCTCACAACACTGAGGACCAGTCATTCGAAATGACTTCTCCATGCATTTTATGCATTGGTAAAAGCACTATGATGAAAAGTGTGATATGTTTTCAGGTATCTCCTATACTAATAGAGCCACATGCTCACGGTTTGCCACACGATGTAGGCCTATGGACTGAACAAGAAACCACCAAAAATTTTAACCAGTCATCGTTCTCACAACACTGAGGACCAGTCATTCGAAATGACTTCTCCATGCATTTTATGCATTGGTAAAAGCACTATGATGAAAAGTGTGATATGTTTTCAGGTATCTCCTATACTAATAGAGCCCACATGCTCACCGGTTTGCCACATGATGTAGGCCTATGGACTGAACAAGAAACCACCAAAAATTTTAACCAGTCATCGTTCTCACAACACTGAGGACCAGTCATTCGAAATGACTTCTCCATGCATTTTATGCATTGGTAAAAGCACTATCATGAAAAGTGTGATATGTTTTCAGGTATCTCCTATACTAATAGAGCCACATGCTCACCGGTTTGCCACATGATGTAGGCCTATGGACTGAACAAGAAACCACCAAAAATTTTAACCAGTCATCGTTCTCACAACAGTGAGGACCAGTCATTCGAAATGACTTCTCCATGCATTTATGCATTGGTAAAAGCACTATGATGAAAAGTGTGATATGTTTTTCAGGTATCTCCTATACTAATAGAGCCACATGCTCACCGGTTTGCCACATGATGTAGGCCTATGGACTGAACAAGAAACCACCCAAAATTTTAACCAGTCATCGTTCTCACAACACTGAGGACCAGTCATTCGAAATGACTTCTCCATGCATTTTATGCATTGGTAAAAGCACTATGATGAAAAGTGTGATATGTTTTCAGGTATCTCCTATACTAATAGAGCCACATGCTCACCGGTTTGCCACATGATGTAGGCCTATGGACTGAACAAGAAACCACCAAAATTTTAACCAGTCATCGTTCTCACAACACTGAGGACCAGTCATTCGAAATGACTTCTCCATGCATTTTATGCATTGGTAAAAGCACTATGATGAAAAGTGTGATATGTTTTCAGGTATCTCCTATACTAATAGAGCCACATGCTCACCGGTTTGCCACATGATGTAGGCCTATGGACTGAACAAGAAATCACCAAAAATTTTAACCAGTCATCGTTCTCACAACACTGAGGACCAGTCATTCGAAATGACTTCTCCATGCATTTTATGCATTGGTAAAAGCACTATGATGAAAAGTGTGATATGTTTTCAGGTATCTCCTATACTAATAGAGCCACATGCTCACCGGTTTGCCACATGATGTAGGCCTATGGACTGAACAAGAAACCACCAAAAATTTTAACCAGTCATCGTTCTCACAACACTGAGGACCAGTCATTCGAAATGACTTCTCCATGCATTTTATGCATTGGTAAAAGCACTATGATGAAAAGTGTGATATGTTTTCAGGTATCTCCTATACTAATAGAGCCACATGCTCACCGGTTTGCCACATGATGTAGGCCTATGGACTGAACAAGAAACCACCAAAAATTTTAACCAGTCATCGTTCTCACAACACTGAGGACCAGTCATTCGAAATGACTTCTCCATGCATTTTATGCATTGGTAAAAGCACTATGATGAAAAGTGTGATATGTTTTCAGGTATCTCCTATACTAATAGAGCCACATGCTCACCGGTTTGCCACATGATGTAGGCCTATGGACTGAACAAGAAACCACCAAAAATTTTAACCAGCCATCGTTCTCACAACACTGAGGACCAGTCATTCGAAATGACTTCTCCATGCATTTTATGCATTGGTAAAAGCACTATGATGAAAAGTGTGATATGTTTTCAGGTATCTCCTATACTAATAGAGCCACATGCTCACCGGTTTGCCACATGATGTAGGCCTATGGACTGAACAAGAAACCACCAAAAATTTTAACCAGTCATCGTTCTCACAACACTGAGGACCAGTCATTCGAAATGACTTCTCCATGCATTTTATGCATTGGTAAAAGCACTATGATGAAAAATGTGATATGTTTTCAGGTATCTCCTATACTAATAGAGCCACATGCTCACCGGTTTGCCACATGATGTAGGCCTATGGACTGAACAAGAAACCACCAAAAATTTTAACCAGTCATCGTTCTCACAACACTGAGGACCCGTCATTTGAAATGACTTCTCCATGCATTTTATGCATTGGTAAAAGCACTATGATGAAAAGTGTGATATGTTTTCAGGTATCTCCTATACTAATAGAGCCACATGCTCACCGGTTTGCCACATGATGTAGGCCTATGGACTGAACAAGAAACCACCAAAAATTTTAACCAGTCATCGTTCTCACAACACTGAGGACCAGTCATTCGAAATGACTTCTCCATGCATTTCATGCATTGGTAAAAGCACTATGATGAAAAGTGTGATATGTTTTCAGGTATCTCCTATACTAATAGAGCCACATGCTCACCGGTTTGCCACATGATGTAGGCCTATGGACTGAACAAGAAACCACCAAAAATTTTAACCAGTCATCGTTCTCACAACACTGAGGACCAGTCATTCGAAATGACTTCTCCATGCATTTTATGCATTGGTAAAAGCACTATGATGAAAAGTGTGATATGTTTTCAGGTAGAAGGACGTAGATCTGGGGATTTATTATGATGGAATATAGGCTGAACTGGATGGACAAATGTCTTTTTTCGGCCTTACTAACTATGTTACTATGTTACTATGTTACTAGGTATCTCCTATACTAATAGAGCCACATGCTCACCGGTTTGCCACACGATGTAGGCCTATGGACTGAACAAGAAACCACCAAAAATTTTAACCAGTCATCGTTCTCACAACACTGAGGACCAGTCATTCGAAATGACTTCTCCAAGCATTTTATGCATTGGTAAAAGCACTATGATGAAAAATGTGATATGTTTTCAGGTATCTCCTATACTAATAGAGCCACATGCTCACCGGTTTGCCACATGATGTAGGCCTATGGACTGAACAAGAAACCACCAAAAATTTTAACCAGTCATCGTTCTCACAACACTGAGGACCAGTCATTCGAAATGACTTCTCCATGCATTTTATGCATTGGTAAAAGCACTATGATGAAAAGTGTGATATGTTTTCAGGTATCTCCTATACTAATAGAGCCACATGCTCACCGGTTTGCCACACGATATAGGCCTACGGACTGAACAAGAAACCACCAAAAATTTTAACCAGTCATCGTTCTCACAACACTGAGGACCAGTCATTCGAAATGACTTCTCCATGCATTTTATGCATTGGTAAAAGCACTATGATGAAAAGTGTGATATGTTTTCAGGTATCTCCTATACTAATAGAGCCACATGCTCACCGGTTTGCCACATGATGTAGGCCTATGGACTGAACAAGAAACCACCAAAAATTTTAACCAGTCATCGTTCTCACAACACTGAGGACCAGTCATTCGAAATGACTTCTCCATGCATTTTATGCATTGGTAAAAGCACTATGATGAAAAGTGTGATATGTTTTCAGGTATCTCCTATACTAATAGAGCCACATGCTCACCGGTTTGCCACATGATGTAGGCCTATGGACTGAACAAGAAACCACCAAAAATTTTAACCAGTCATCGTTCTCACAACACTGAGGACCAGTCATTCGAAATGACTTCTCCAAGCATTTTATGCATTGGTAAAAGCACTATGATGAAAAGTGTGATATGTTTTCAGGTATCTCCTATACTAATAGAGCCACATGCTCACCGGTTTGCCACATGATGTAGGCCTTTGGACTGAACAAGAAACCACCAAAAATTTTAACCAGTCATCGTTCTCACAACACTGAGGACCAGTCATTAGAAATGACTTCTCCATGCATTTTATGCATTGGTAAAAGCACTATGATGAAAAGTGTGATATGTTTTCAGGTATCTCCTATACTAATAGAGCCACATGCTCACCGGTTTGCCACATGATGTAGGCCTATGGACTGAACAAGAAACCACCAAAAATTTTAACCAGTCATCGTTCTCACAACACTGAGGACCAGTCATTCGAAATGACTTCTCCATGCATTTTATGCATTGGTAAAAGCACTATGATGAAAAGTGTGATATGTTTTCAGGTATCTCCTATACTAATAGAGCCACATGCTCACCGGTTTGCCACATGATGTAGGCCTATGGACTGAACAAGAAACCACCAAAAATTTTACCAAGTCATCGTTCTCACAACACTGAGGACCAGTCATTCGAAATGACTTCTCCATGCATTTTATGCATTGGTAAAAGCACTATGATGAAAAGTGTGATATGTTTTCAGGTATCTCCTATACTAATAGAGCCACATGCTCACCAGTTTGCCACATGATGTAGGCCTATGGACTGAACAAGAAACCACCAAAAATTTTAACCAGTCATCGTTCTCACAACACTGAGGACCAGTCATTCGAAATGACTTCTCCATGCATTTTATGCATTGGTAAAAGCACTATGATGAAAAGTGTGATATGTTTTCAGGTATCTCCTATACTAATAGAGCCACATGCTCACCGGTTTGCCACATGATGTAGGCCTATGGACTGAACAAGAAACCACCAAAAATTTTAACCAGTCATCGTTCTCACAACACTGAGGACCAGTCATTCGAAATGACTTCTCCATGCATTTTATGCATTGGTAAAAGCACTATGATGAAAAGTGTGATATGTTTTCAGGTATCTCCTATACTAATAGAGCCACATGCTCACCAGTTTGCCACATGATGTAGGCCTATGGACTGAACAAGAAACCACCAAAAATTTTAACCAGTCATCGTTCTCACAACACTGAGGACCAGTCATTCGAAATGACTTCTCCATGCATTTTATGCATTGGTAAAAGCACTATGATGAAAAGTGTGATATGTTTTCAGGTATCTCCTATACTAATAGAGCCACATGCTCACCGGTTTGCCACATGATGTAGGCCTATGGACTGAACAAGAAACCACCAAAAATTTTAACCAGTCATCGTTCTCACAACACTGAGGACCAGTCATTCGAAATGACTTCTCCATGCATTTTATGCATTGGTAAAAGCACTATGATGAAAAGTGTGATATGTTTTCAGGTATCTTCTATACTAATAGAGCCACATGCTCACCGGTTTGCCACACGATGTAGGCCTACGGACTGAACAAGAAACCACCAAAAATTTTAACCAGTCATCGTTCTCACAACACTGAGGACCAGTCATTCGAAATGACTTCTCCATGCATTTTATGCATTGGTAAAAGCACTATGATTAAAAGTGTGATATGTTTTCAGGTATCTCCTATACTAATAGAGCCACATGCTCACCGGTTTGCCACATGATGTAGGCCTATGGACTGAACAAGAAACCACCAAAAATTTTAACCAGTCATCGTTCTCACAACACTGAGGACCAGTCATTCGAAATGACTTCTCCATGCATTTTATGCATTGGTAAAAGCACTATGATGAAAAGTGTGATATGTTTTCAGGTATCTCCTATACTAATAGAGCCACATGCTCACCGGTTTGCCACATGATGTAGGCCTATGGACTGAACAAGAAACCACCAAAAATTTTAACCAGTCATCGTTCTCACAACACTGAGGACCAGTCATTCGAAATGACTTCTCCATGCATTTTATGCATTGGTAAAAGCACTATGATGAAAAGTGTGATATGTTTTCAGGTATCTCCTATACTAATAGAGCCACATGCTCACCGGTTTGCCACATGATGTAGGCCTATGGACTGAACAAGAAACCACCAAAAATTTTAACCAGTCATCGTTCTCACAACACTGAGGACCAGTCATTCGAAATGACTTCTCCATGCATTTTATGCATTGGTAAAAGCACTATGATGAAAAGTGTGATATGTTTTCAGGTATCTCCTATACTAATAGAGCCACATGCTCACCGGTTTGCCACATGATGTAGGCCTATGGACTGAACAAGAAACCACCAAAAATTTTAACCAGTCATCGTTATCACAACACTGAGGACCAGTCATTCGAAATGACTTCTCCATGCATTTTATGCATTGGTAAAAGCACTATGATGAAAAGTGTGATATGTTTTCAGGTATCTCCTATACTAATAGAGCCACATGCTCACCGGTTTGCCACATGATGTAGGCCTATGGACTGAACAAGAAATCACCAAAAATTTTAACCAGTCATCGTTCTCACAACACTGAGGACCAGTCATTCGAAATGACTTCTCCATGCATTTTATGCATTGGTAAAAGCACTATGATGAAAAGTGTGATATGTTTTCAGGTATCTCCTATACTAATAGAGCCACATGCTCACCGGTTTGCCACATGATGTAGGCCTATGGACTGAACAAGAAACCACCAAAAATTTTAACCAGTCATCGTTCTCACAACACTGAGGACCAGTCATTCGAAATGACTTCTCCATGCATTTTATGCATTGGTAAAAGCACTATGATGAAAAGTGTGATATGTTTTCAGGTATCTCCTATACTATTAGAGCCACATGCTCACCGGTTTGCCACATGATGTAGGCCTATGGACTGAACAAGAAACCACCAAAAATTTTAACCAGTCATCGTTCTCACAACACTGAGGACCAGTCATTCGAAATGACTTCTCCATGCATTTTATGCATTGGTAAAAGCACTATGATGAAAAGTGTGATATGTTTTCAGGTATCTCCTATACTAATAGAGCCACATGCTCACCGGTTTGCCACATGATGTAGGCCTATGGACTGAACAAGAAACCACCAAAAATTTTAACCAGTCATCGTTCTCACAACACTGAGGACCAGTCATTCGAAATGACTTCTCCATGCATTTTATGCATTGGTAAAAGCACTATGATGAAAAGTGTGATATGTTTTCAGGTATCTCCTATACTATTAGAGCCACATGCTCACCGGTTTGCCACATGATGTAGGCCTATGGACTGAACAAGAAACCACCAAAAATTTTAACCAGTCATCGTTCTCACAACACTGAGGACCAGTCATTCGAAATGACTTCTCCATGCATTTTATGCATTGGTAAAAGCACTATGATGAAAAGTGTGATATGTTTTCAGGTATCTCCTATACTAATAGAGCCACATGCTCACCGGTTTGCCACATGATGTAGGCCTATGGACTGAACAAGAAACCACCAAAAATTTTAACCAGTCATCGTTCTCATGTAGGCCTATGGACTGAACAAGAAACCACCAAAAATTTTAACCAGTCATCGTTCTCACAACACTGAGGACCAGTCATTCGAAATGACTTCTCCATGCATTTTATGCATTGGTAAAAGCACTATGATGAAAAGTGTGATATGTTTTCAGGTATCTCCTATACTAATAGAGCCACATGCTCACCGGTTTGCCACATGATGTAGGCCTATGGACTGAACAAGAAACCACCAAAAATTTTAACCAGTCATCGTTCTCACAACACTGATGACCAGTCATTCGAAATGACTTCTCCATGCATTTTATGCATTGGTAAAAGCACTATGATGAAAAGTGTGATATGTTTTCAGGTATCTCCTATACTAATAGAGCCACATGCTCACCGGTTTGCCACATGATGTAGGCCTATGGACTGAACAAGAAACCACCAAAAATTTTAACCAGTCATCGTTCTCACAACACTGAGGACCAGTCATTCGAAATGACTTCTCCATGCATTTTATGCATTGGTAAAAGCACTATGATGAAAAGTGTGATATGTTTTCAGGTATCTCCTATACTAATAGAGCCACATGCTCACCGGTTTGCCACATGATGTAGGCCTATGGACTGAACAAGAAACCACCAAAAATTTTAACCAGTCATCGTTCTCACAACACTGAGGACCAGTCATTCGAAATGACTTCTCCATGCATTTTATGCATTGGTAAAAGCACTATGATGAAAAGTGTGATATGTTTTCAGGTATCTCCTATACTAATAGAGCCACATGCTCACCGGTTTGCCACATGATGTAGGCCTATGGACTGAACAAGAAACCACCAAAAATTTTAACCAGTCATCGTTCTCACAACACTGAGGACCAGTCATTCGAAATGACTTCTCCATGCATTTTATGCATTGGTAAAAGCACTATGATGAAAAGTGTGATATGTTTTCAGGTATCTCCTATACTAATAGAGCCACATGCTCACCGGTTTGCCACATGATGTAGGCCTATGGACTGAACAAGAAACCACCAAAAATTTTAACCAGTCATCGTTCTCACAACACTGAGGACCAGTCATTCGAAATGACTTCTCCATGCATTTTATGCATTGGTAAAAGCACTATGATGAAAAGTGTGATATGTTTTCAGGTATCTCCTATACTAATAGAGCCACATGCTCACCGGTTTGCCACATGATGTAGGCCTATGGACTGAACAAGAAACCACCAAAAATTTTAACCAGTCATCGTTCTCACAACACTGAGGACCAGTCATTCGAAATGACTTCTCCATGCATTTTATGCATTGGTAAAAGCACTATGATGAAAAGTGTGATATGTTTTCAGGTTTCTCCTATACTAATAGAGCCACATGCTCACCGGTTTGCCACATGATGTAGGCCTATGGACTGAACAAGAAACCACCAAAAATTTTAACCAGTCATCGTTCTCACAACACTGAGGACCAGTCATTCGAAATGACTTCTCCATGCATTTTATGCATTGGTAAAAGCACTATGATGAAAAGTGCAATATGTTTTCAGGTATCTCCTATACTAATAGAGCCACATGCTCACCGGTTTGCCACATGATGTAGGCCTATGGACTGAACAAGAAACCACCAAAAATTTTAACCAGTCATCGTTCTCATAACACTGAGGACCAGTCATTCGAAATGACTTCTCCATGCATTTTATGCATTGGTAAAAGCACTATGATGAAAAGTGTGATATGTTTTCAGGTATCTCCTATACTAATAGAGCCACATGCTCACCGGTTTGCCACATGATGTAGGCCTATGGACTGAACAAGAAACCACCAAAAATTTTAACCAGTCATCGTTCTCATAACACTGAGGACCAGTCATTCGAAATGACTTCTCCATGCATTTTATGCATTGGTAAAAGCACTATGATGAAAAGTGTGATATGTTTTCAGGTATCTCCTATACTAATAGAGCCACATGCTCACCGGTTTGCCACATGATGTAGGCCTATGGACTGAACAAGAAACCACCAAAAATTTTAACCAGTCATCGTTCTCACAACACTGAGGACCAGTCATTCGAAATGACTTCTCCATGCATTTTATGCATTGGTAAAAGCACTATGATGAAAAGTGCAATATGTTTTCAGGTATCTCCTATACTAATAGAGCCACATGCTCACCGGTTTGCCACATGATGTAGGCCTATGGACTGAACAAGAAACCACCAAAAATTTTAACCAGTCATCGTTCTCACAACACTGAGGCCCAGTCATTCGAAATGACTTCTCCATGCATTTTATGCATTGGTAAAAGCACTATGATGAAAAGTGTGATATGTTTTCAGGTATCTCCTATACTAATAGAGCCACATGCTCACCGGTTTGCCACATGATGTAGGCCTATGGACTGAACAAGAAACCACCAAAAATTTTAACCAGTCATCGTTCTCATAACACTGAGGACCAGTCATTCGAAATGACTTCTCCATGCATTTTATGCATTGGTAAAAGCACTATGATGAAAAGTGTGATATGTTTTCAGGTATCTCCTATACTAATAGAGCCACATGCTCACCGGTTTGCCACATGATGTAGGCCTATGGACTGAACAAGAAACCACCAAAAATTTTAACCAGTCATCGTTCTCACAACACTGAGGACCAGTCATTCGAAATGACTTCTCCATGCATTTTATGCATTGGTAAAAGCACTATGATGAAAAGTGTGATATGTTTTCAGGTATCTCCTATACTAATAGAGCCACATGCTCACCGGTTTGCCACATGATGTAGGCCTATGGACTGAACAAGAAACCACCAAAAATTTTAACCAGTCATCGTTCTCACAACACTGAGGACCAGTCATTCGAAATGACTTCTCCATGCATTTTATGCATTGGTAAAAGCACTATGATGAAAAGTGTGATATGTTTTCAGGTATCTCCTATACTAATAGAGCCACATGCTCACCGGTTTGCCACATGATGTAGGCCTATGGACTGAACAAGAAACCACCAAAAATTTTAACCAGTCAGCGTTCTCACAACACTGAGGACCAGTCATTCGAAATGACTTCTCCATGCATTTTATGCATTGGTAAAAGCACTATGATGAAAAGTGTGATATGTTTTCAGGTATCTCCTATACTAATAGAGCCACATGCTCACCGGTTTGCCACATGATGTAGGCCTATGGACTGAACAAGAAACCACCAAAAATTTTAACCAGTCATCATTCTCACAACACTGAGGACCAGTCATTCGAAATGACTTCTAAATGCATTTTATGCATTGGTAAAAGCACTATGATGAAAAGTGTGATATGTTTTCAGGTATCTCCTATACTAATAGAGCCACATGCTCACCGGTTTGCCACATGATGTAGGCCTATGGACTGAACAAGAAACCACCAAAAATTTTAACCAGTCATCGTTCTCACAACACTGAAGACCAGTCATTCGAAATGACTTCTCCATGCATTTTATGCATTGGTAAAAGCACTATGATGAAAAGTGTGATATGTTTTCAGGGATCTCCTATACTAATAGAGCCACATGCTCACCGGTTTGCCACATGATGTAGGCCTATGGACTGAACAAGAAACCACCAAAAATTTTAACCAGTCATCGTTCTCACAACACTGAGGACCAGTCATTCGAAATTACTTCTCCATGCATTTTATGCATTGGTAAAAGCACTATGATGAAAAGTGTGATATGTTTTCAGGTATCTCCTATACTAATAGAGCCACATGCTCACCGGTTTGCCACATGATGTAGGCCTATGGACTGAACAAGAAACCACCAAAAATTTTAACCAGTCATCGTTCTCACAACACTGAGGACCAGTCATTCGAAATGACTTCTCCATGCATTTTATGCATTGGTAAAAGCACTATGATGAAAAGTGTGATATGTTTTCAGGTATCTCCTATACTAATAGAGCCACATGCTCACCGGTTTGCCACATGATGTAGGCCTATGGACTGAACAAGAAACCACCAAAAATTTTAACCAGTCATCGTTCTCACAACACTGAGGACCAGTCATTCGAAATGACTTCTCCATGCATTTTATGCATTGGTAAAAGCACTATGATGAAAAGTGTGATATGTTTTCAGGTATCTCCTATACTAATAGAGCCACATGCTCACCGGTTTGCCACATGATGTAGGCCTATGGACTGAACAAGAAACCACCAAAAATTTTAACCAGTCATCGTTCTCACAACACTGAGGACCAGTCATTCGAAATGACTTCTCCATGCATTTTATGCATTGGTAAAAGCACTATGATGAAAAGTGTGATATGTTTTCAGGTTTCTCCTATACTAATAGAGCCACATGCTCACCGGTTTGCCACATGATGTAGGCCTATGGACTGAACAAGAAACCACCAAAAATTTTAACCAGTCATCGTTCTCACAACACTGAGGACCAGTCATTCGAAATGACTTCTCCATGCATTTTATGCATTGGTAAAAGCACTATGATGAAAAGTGCAATATGTTTTCAGGTATCTCCTATACTAATAGAGCCACATGCTCACCGGTTTGCCACATGATGTAGGCCTATGGACTGAACAAGAAACCACCAAAAATTTTAACCAGTCATCGTTCTCACAACACTGAGGACCAGTCATTCGAAATGACTTCTCCATGCATTTTATGCATTGGTAAAAGCACTATGATGAAAAGTGTGATATGTTTTCAGGTATCTCCTATACTAATAGAGCCACATGCTCACCGGTTTGCCACATGATGTAGGCCTATGGACTGAACAAGAAACCACCAAAAATTTTAACCAGTCATCGTTCTCATAACACTGAGGACCAGTCATTCGAAATGACTTCTCCATGCATTTTATGCATTGGTAAAAGCACTATGATGAAAAGTGTGATATGTTTTCAGGTATCTCCTATACTAATAGAGCCACATGCTCACCGGTTTGCCACATGATGTAGGCCTATGGACTGAACAAGAAACCACCAAAAATTTTAACCAGTCATCGTTCTCACAACACTGAGGACCAGTCATTCGAAATGACTTCTCCATGCATTTTATGCATTGGTAAATGCACTATGATGAAAAGTGTGATATGTTTTCAGGTATCTCCTATACTAATAGAGCCACATGCTCACCGGTTTGCCACATGATGTAGGCCTATGGACTGAACAAGAAACCACCAAAAATTTTAACCAGTCATCGTTCTCACAACACTGAGGACCAGTCATTCGAAATGACTTCTCCATGCATTTTATGCATTGGTAAAAGCACTATGATGAAAAGTGTGATATGTTTTCAGGTATCTCCTATACTAATAGAGCCACATGCTCACCGGTTTGCCACATGATGTAGGCCTATGGACTGAACAAGAAACCACCAAAAATTTTAACCAGTCATCGTTCTCACAACACTGAGGACCAGTCATTCGAAATGACTTCTCCATGCATTTTATGCATTGGTAAAAGCACTATGATGAAAAGTGTGATATGTTTTCAGGTATCTCCTATACTAATAGAGCCACATGCTCACCGGTTTGCCACATGATGTAGGCCTATGGACTGAACAAGAAACCACCAAAAATTTTAACCAGTCATCGTTCTCACAACACTGAGGACCAGTCATTCGAAATGACTTCTCCATGCATTTTATGCATTGGTAAAAGCACTATGATGAAAAGTGTGATATGTTTTCAGGTATCTCCTATACTAATAGAGCCACATGCTCACCGGTTTGCCACATGATGTAGGCCTATGGACTGAACAAGAAACCACCAAAAATTTTAACCAGTCATCGTTCTCACAACACTGAGGACCAGTCATTCGAAATGACTTCTCCATGCATTTTATGCATTGGTAAAAGCACTATGATGAAAAGTGTGATATGTTTTCAGGTATCTCCTATACTAATAGAGCCACATGCTCACCGGTTTGCCACATGATGTAGGCCTATGGACTGAACAAGAAACCACCAAAAATTTTAACCAGTCATCGTTCTCATAACACTGAGGACCAGTCATTCGAAATGACTTCTCCATGCATTTTATGCATTGGTAAAAGCACTATGATGAAAAGTGTGATATGTTTTCAGGTATCTCCTATACTAATAGAGCCACATGCTCACCAGTTTGCCACATGATGTAGGCCTATGGACTGAACAAGAAACCACCAAAAATTTTAACCAGTCATCGTTCTCACAACACTGAGGACCAGTCATTCGAAATGACTTCTCCATGCATTTTATGCATTGGTAAAAGCACTATGATGAAAAGTGTGATATGTTTTCAGGTATCTCCTATACTAATAGAGCCACATGCTCACCGGTTTGCCACATGATGTAGGCCTATGGACTGAACAAGAAACCACCAAAAATTTTAACCAGTCATCGTTCTCACAACACTGAGGACCAGTCATTCGAAATGACTTCTCCATGCATTTTATGCATTGGTAAAAGCACTATGATGAAAAGTGTGATATGTTTTCAGGTATCTCCTATACTAATAGAGCCACATGCTCACCGGTTTGCCACATGATGTAGGCCTATGGACTGAACAAGAAACCACCAAAAATTTTAACCAGTCATCGTTCTCACAACACTGAGGACCAGTCATTCGAAATGACTTCTCCATGCATTTTATGCATTGGTAAAAGCACTATGATGAAAAGTGTGATATGTTTTCAGGGATCTCCTATACTAATAGAGCCACATGCTCACCGGTTTGCCACATGATGTAGGCCTATGGACTGAACAAGAAACCACCAAAAATTTTAACCAGTCATCGTTCTCACAACACTGAGGACCAGTCATTCGAAATGACTTCTCCATGCATTTTATGCATTGGTAAAAGCACTATGATGAAAAGTGTGATATGTTTTCAGGTATCTCCTATACTAATAGAGCCACATGCTCACCGGTTTGCCACATGATGTAGGCCTATGGACTGAACAAGAAACCACCAAAAATTTTAACCAGTCATCGTTCTCACAACACTGAGGACCAGTCATTCGAAATGACTTCTCCATGCATTTTATGCATTGGTAAAAGCACTATGATGAAAAGTGCAATATGTTTTCAGGTATCTCCTATACTAATAGAGCCACATGCTCACCGGTTTGCCACATGATGTAGGCCTATGGACTGAACAAGAAACCACCAAAAATTTTAACCAGTCATCGTTCTCATAACACTGAGGACCAGTCATTCGAAATGACTTCTCCATGCATTTTATGCATTGGTAAAAGCACTATGATGAAAAGTGTGATATGTTTTCAGGTTTCTCTTATACTAATAGAGCCACATGCTCACCGGTTTGCCACATGATGTAGGCCTATGGACTGAACAAGAAACCACCAAAAATTTTAACCAGTCATCGTTCTCACAACACTGAGGACCAGTCATTCGAAATGACTTCTCCATGCATTTTATGCATTGGTAAAAGCACTATGATGAAAAGTGCAATATGTTTTCAGGTATCTCCTATACTAATAGAGCCACATGCTCACCGGTTTGCCACATGATGTAGGCCTATGGACTGAACAAGAAACCACCAAAAATTTTAACCAGTCATCGTTCTCACAACACTGAGGACCAGTCATTCGAAATGACTTCTCCATGCATTTTATGCATTGGTAAAAGCACTATGATGAAAAGTGTGATATGTTTTCAGGTATCTCCTATACTAATAGAGCCACATGCTCACCGGTTTGCCACATGATGTAGGCCTATGGACTGAACAAGAAACCACCAAAAATTTTAACCAGTCATCGTTCTCATAACACTGAGGACCAGTCATTCGAAATGACTTCTCCATGCATTTTATGCATTGGTAAAAGCACTATGATGAAAAGTGTGATATGTTTTCAGGTATCTCCTATACTAATAGAGCCACATGCTCACCGGTTTGCCACATGATGTAGGCCTATGGACTGAACAAGAAACCACCAAAAATTTTAACCAGTCATCGTTCTCACAACACTGAGGACCAGTCATTCGAAATGACTTCTCCATGCATTTTATGCATTGGTAAAAGCACTATGATGAAAAGTGTGATATGTTTTCAGGTATCTCCTATACTAATAGAGCCACATGCTCACCGGTTTGCCACATGATGTAGGCCTATGGACTGAACAAGAAACCACCAAAAATTTTAACCAGTCATCGTTCTCACAACACTGAGGACCAGTCATTCGAAATGACTTCTCCATGCATTTTATGCATTGGTAAAAGCACTATGATGAAAAGTGTGATATGTTTTCAGGTATCTCCTATACTAATAGAGCCACATGCTCACCGGTTTGCCACATGATGTAGGCCTATGGACTGAACAAGAAACCACCAAAAATTTTAACCAGTCATCGTTCTCACAACACTGAGGACCAGTCATTCGAAATGACTTCTCCATGCATTTTATGCATTGGTAAAAGCACTATGATGAAAAGTGTGATATGTTTTCAGGTATCTCCTATACTAATAGAGCCACATGCTCACCGGTTTGCCACATGATGTAGGCCTATGGACTGAACAAGAAACCACCAAAAATTTTAACCAGTCATCGTTCTCACAACACTGAGGACCAGTCATTCGAAATGACTTCTCCATGCATTTTATGCATTGGTAAAAGCACTATGATGAAAAGTGTGATATGTTTTCAGGTATCTCCTATACTAATAGAGCCACATGCTCACCGGTTTGCCACATGATGTAGGCCTATGGACTGAACAAGAAACCACCAAAAATTTTAACCAGTCATCGTTCTCACAACACTGAGGACCAGTCATTCGAAATGACTTCTCCATGCATTTTATGCATTGGTAAAAGCACTATGATGAAAAGTGTGATAAAAGTGTGATATGTTTTCAGGTATCTCCTATACTAATAGAGCCACATGCTCACCGGTTTGCCACATGATGTAGGCCTATGGACTGAACAAGAAACCACCAAAAATTTTAACCAGTCATCGTTCTCACAACACTGAGGACCAGTCATTCGAAATGACTTCTCCATGCATTTTATGCATTGGTAAAAGCACTATGATGAAAAGTGTGATATGTTTTCAGGTATCTCCTATACTAATAGAGCCACATGCTCACCGTTTGCCACATGATGTAGGCCTATGGACTGAACAAGAAACCACCAAAAATTTTAACCAGTCATCGTTCTCACAACACTGAGGACCAGTCATTCGAAATGACTTCTAAATGCATTTTATGCATTGGTAAAAGCACTATGATGAAAAGTGTGATATGTTTTCAGGTATCTCCTATACTAATAGAGCCACATGCTCACCGGTTTGCCACATGATGTAGGCCTATGGACTGAACAAGAAACCACCAAAAATTTTAAACAGTCATCGTTCTCACAACACTGAGGACCAGTCATTCGAAATGACTTCTCCATGCAATTTATGCATTGGTAAAAGCACTATGATGAAAAGTGTGATATGTTTTCAGGTATCTTCTATACTAATAGAGCCACATGCTCACCGGTTTGCCACATGATGTAGGCCTATGGACTGAACAAGAAACCACCAAAAATTTTAACCAGTCATCGTTCTCACAACACTGAGGACCAGTCATTCGAAATGACTTCTCCATGCATTTTATGCATTGGTAAAAGCACTATGATGAAAAGTGTGATATGTTTTCAGGTATCTCCTATACTAATAGAGCCACATGCTCACCGGTTTGCCACATGATGTAGGCCTATGGACTGAACAAGAAAACCACCAAAAATTTTAACCAGTCATCGTTCTCACAACACTGAGGACCAGTCATTCGAAATGACTTCTCCATGCATTTTATGCATTGGTAAAAGCACTATGATGAAAAGTGTGATATGTTTTCAGGTATCTCCTATACTAATAGAGCCACATGCTCACCGGTTTTGCCACATGATGTAGGCCTATGGACTGAACAAGAAACCACCAAAAATTTTAACCAGTCATCGTTCTCACAACACTGAGGACCAGTCATTCGAAATGACTTCTCCATGCATTTTATGCATTGGTAAAAGCACTATGATGAAAAGTGTGATATGTTTTCAAGTATCTCCTATAATAATAGAGCCACATGCTCACCGGTTTGCCACATGATGTAGGCCTATGGACTGAACAAGAAACCACCAAAAATTTTAACCAGTCATCGTTCTCACAACACTGAGGACCAGTCATTCGAAATGACTTCTCCATGCATTTTATGCATTGGTAAAAGCACTATGATGAAAAGTGTGATATGTTTTCAGGTATCTCCTATACTAATAGAGCCACATGCTCACCGGTTTGCCACACGATGTAGGCCTATGGACTGAACAAGAAACCACCAAAAATTTTAACCAGTCATCGTTCTCACAACACTGAGGACCAGTCATTCGAAATGACTTCTCCATGCATTTTATGCATTGGTAAAAGCACTATGATGAAAAGTGTGATATGTTTTCAGGTATCTCCTATACTAATAGAGCCCACATGCTCACCGGTTTGCCACATGATGTAGGCCTATGGACTGAACAAGAAACCACCAAAAATTTTAACCACAACACTGAGGACCAGTCATTCGAAATGACTTCTCCATGCATTTTATGCATTGGTAAAAGCACTATGATGAAAAGTGTGATATGTTTTCAGGTATCTCCTATACTAATAGAGCCACATGCTCACCGGTTTGCCACATGATGTAGGCCTATGGACTGAACAAGAAACCACCAAAAATTTTAACCAGTCATCGTTCTCACAACACTGAGGACCAGTCATTCGAAATGACTTCTCCATGCATTTTATGCATTGGTAAAAGCACTATGATGAAAAGTGTGATATGTTTTCAGGTATCTCCTATACTAATAGAGCCACATGCTCACCGGTTTGCCACATGATGTAGGCCTATGGACTGAACAAGAAACCACCAAAAATTTTAACCAGTCATCGTTCTCACAACACTGAGGACCAGTCATTCGAAATGACTTCTCCATGCATTTTATGCATTGGTAAAAGCACTATGATGAAAAGTGTTATATGTTTTCAGGTATCTCCTATACTAATAGAGCCACATGCTCACCGGTTTGCCACATGATGTAGGCCTATGGACTGAACAAGAAACCACCAAAAATTTTAACCAGTCATCGTTCTCACAACACTGAGGACCAGTCATTCGAAATGACTTCTCCATGCATTTTATGCATTGGTAAAAGCACTATGATGAAAAGTGTGATATGTTTTCAGGTATCTCCTATACTAATAGAGCCACATGCTCACCGGTTTGCCACATGATGTAGGCCTATGGACTGAACAAGAAACCACCAAAAATTTTAACCAGTCATCGTTCTCACAACACTGAGGACCAGTCATTTGAAATGACTTCTCCATGCATTTTATGCATTGGTAAAAGCACTATGATGAAAAGTGTGATATGTTTTCAGGTATCTCCTATACTAATAGAGCCACATGCTCACCGGTTTGCCACATGATGTAGGCCTATGGACTGAACAAGAAACCACCAAAAATTTTAACCAGTCATCGTTCTCACAACACTGAGGACCAGTCATTCGAAATGACTTCTCCATGCATTTTATGCATTGGTAAAAGCACTATGATGAAAAGTGTGATATGTTTTCAGGTATCTCCTATACTAATAGAGCCACATGCTCACCGGTTTGCCACATGATGTAGGCCTATGGACTGAACAAGAAACCACCAAAAATTTTAACCAGTCATCGTTCTCACAACACTGAGGACCAGTCATTCGAAATGACTTCTCCATGCATTTTATGCATTGGTAAAAGCACTATGATGAAAAGTGTGATATGTTTTCAGGTATCTCCTATACTAATAGAGCCACATGCTCACCGGTTTGCCACATGATGTAGGCCTATGGACTGAACAAGAAACCACCAAAAATTTTAACCAGTCATCGTTCTCACAACACTGAGGACCAGTCATTCGAAATGACTTCTCCATGCATTTTATGCATTGGTAAAAGCACTATGATGAAAAGTGTGATATGTTTTCAGGTATCTCCTATACTAATAGAGCCACATGCTCACCGGTTTGCCACATGATGTAGGCCTATGGACTGAACAAGAAACCACCAAAAATTTTAACCAGTCATCGTTCTCACAACACTGAGGACCAGTCATTCGAAATGACTTCTCCATGCATTTTATGCATTGGTAAAAGCACTATGATGAAAAGTGTGATATGTTTTCAGGTATCTCCTATACTAATAGAGCCACATGCTCACCGGTTTGCCACATGGTGTAGGCCTATGGACTGAACAAGAAACCACCAAAAATTTTAACCAGTCATCGTTCTCACAACACTGAGGACCAGTCATTCGAAATGACTTCTCCATGCATTTTATGCATTGGTAAAAGCACTATGATGAAAAGTGTGATATGTTTTCAGGTATCTCCTATACTAATAGAGCCACATGCTCACCGGTTTGCCACATGATGTAGGCCTATGGACTGAACAAGAAACCACCAAAAATTTTAACCAGTCATCGTTCTCACAACAATGAGGACCAGTCATTCGAAATGACTTCTCCATGCATTTTATGCATTGGTAGAAGCACTATGATGAAAAGTGTGATATGTTTTCAGGTATCTCCTATACTAATAGAGCCACATGCTCACCGGTTTGCCACACGATGTAGGCCTATGGACGGAACAAGAAACCACCAAAAATTTTAACCAGTCATCGTTCTCACAACACTGAGGACCAGTCATTCGAAATGACTTCTCCATGCATTTTATGCATTGGTAAAAGCACTATGATGAAAAGTGTGATATGTTTTCAGGTATCTCCTATACTAATAGAGCCACATGCTCACCGGTTTGCCACATGATGTAGGCCTATGGACTGAACAAGAAACCACCAAAAATTTTAACCAGTCATCGTTCTCACAACACTGAGGACCAGTCATTCGAAATGACTTCTCCATGCATTTTATGCATTGGTAAAAGCACTATGATGAAAAGTGTGATATGTTTTCAGGTATCTCCTATACTAATAGAGCCACATGCTCACCGGTTTGCCACATGATGTAGGCCTATGGACTGAACAAGAAACCACCAAAAATTTTAACCAGTCATCGTTCTCACAACACTGAGGACCAGTCATTCGAAATGACTTCTCCATGCATTTTATGCATTGGTAAAAGCACTATGATGAAAAGTGTGATATGTTTTCAGGTATCGCCTATACTAATAGAGCCACATGCTCACCGGTTTGCCACATGATGTAGGCCTATGGACTGAACAAGAAACCACCAAAAATTTTAACCAGTCATCGTTCTCACAACACTGAGGACCAGTCATTCGAAATGACTTCTCCATGCATTTTATGCATTGGTAAAAGCACTATGATGAAAAGTGTGATATGTTTTCAGGTATCTCCTATACTAATATTGCCACATGCTCACCGGTTTGCCACATGATGTAGGCCTATGGACTGAACAAGAAACCACCAAAAATTTTAACCAGTCATCGTTCTCACAACACTGAGGACCAGTCATTCGAAATGATTTCTCCATGCATTTTATGCATTGGTAAAAGCACTATGATGAAAAGTGTGATATGTTGTCAGGTATCTCCTATACTAATAGAGCCACATGCTCACCGGTTTGCCACATGATGTAGGCCTATGGACTGAACAAGAAACCACCAAAAATTTTAACCAGTCATCGTTCTCACAACACTGAGGACCAGTCATTCGAAATGACTTCTCCATGCATTTTATGCATTGGTAAAAGCACTATGATGAAAAGTGTGATATGTTTTCAGGTATCTCCTATACTAATAGAGCCACATGCTCACCGGTTTGCCACATGATGTAGGCCTATGGACTGAACAAGAAACCACCAAAAATTTTAACCAGTCATCGTTCTCACAACACTGAGGACCAGTCATTCGAAATGACTTCTCCATGCATTTTATGCATTGGTAAAAGCACTATGATGAAAAGTGTGATATGTTTTCAGGTATCTCCTATACTAATAGAGCCACATGCTCACCGGTTTGCCACATGATGTAGGCCTATGGACTGAACAAGAAACCACCAAAAATTTTAAACAGTCATCGTTCTCACAACACTGAGGACCAGTCATTCGAAATGACTTCTCCATGCATTTTATGCATTGGTAAAAGCACTATGATGAAAAGTGTGATATGTTTTCAGGTATCTCCTATACTAATAGAGCCACATGCTCACCGGTTTGCCACATGATGTAGGCCTATGGACTGAACAAGAAACCACCAAAAATTTTAACCAGTCATCGTTCTCACAACACTGAGGACCAGTCATTCGAAATGACTTCTCCATGCATTTTATGCATTGGTAAAAGCACTATGATGAAAAGTGTGATATGTTTTCAGGTATCTCCTATACTAATAGAGCCACATGCTCACCGGTTTGCCACATGATGTAGGCCTATGGACTGAACAAGAAACCACCAAAAATTTTAACCAGTCATCGTTCTCACAACACTGAGGACCAGTCATTCGAAATGACTTCTCCATGCATTTTATGCATTGGTAAAAGCACTATGATGAAAAGTGTGATATGTTTTCAGGTATCTCCTATACTAATAGAGCCACATGCTCACCGGTTTGCCACATGATGTAGGCCTATGGACTGAACAAGAAACCACCAAAAATTTTAACCAGTCATCGTTCTCACAACACTGAGGACCAGTCATTCGAAATGACTTCTCCATGCATTTTATGCATTGGTAAAAGCACTATGATGAAAAGTGTGATATGTTTTCAGGTATCTCCTATACTAATAGAGCCACATGCTCACCGGTTTGCCACATGATGTAGGCCTATGGACTGAACAAGAAACCACCAAAAATTTTAACCAGTCATCGTTCTCACAACACTGAGGACCAGTCATTCGAAATGACTTCTCCATGCATTTTATGCATTGGTAAAAGCACTATGATGAAAAGTGTGATATGTTTTCAGGTATCTCCTATACTAATAGAGCCACATGCTCACCGGTTTGCCACATGATGTAGGCCTATGGACTGAACAAGAAACCACCAAAAATTTTAACCAGTCATCGTTCTCATAACACTGAGGACCAGTCATTCGAAATGACTTCTCCATGCATTTTATGCATTGGTAAAAGCACTATGATGAAAAGTGTGATATGTTTTCAGGTATCTCCTATACTAATAGAGCCACATGCTCACCGGTTTGCCACATGATGTAGGCCTATGGACTGAACAAAAAACCACCAAAAATTTTAACCAGTCATCGTTCTCACAACAATGAGGACCAGTCATTCGAAATGACTTCTCCATGCATTTTATGCATTGGTAGAAGCACTATGATGAAAAGTGTGATATGTTTTCAGGGATCTCCTATACTAATAGAGCCACATGCTCACCGGTTTGCCACACGATGTAGGCCTATGGACGGAACAAGAAACCACCAAAAATTTTAACCAGTCATCGTTCTCACAACACTGAGGACCAGTCATTCGAAATGACTTCTCCATGCATTTTATGCATTGGTAAAAGCACTATGATGAAAAGTGTGATATGTTTTCAGGTATCTCCTATACTAATAGAGCCACATGCTCACCGGTTTGCCACATGATGTAGGCCTATGGACTGAACAAGAAACCACCAAAAATTTTAACCAGTCATCGTTCTCACAACACTGAGGACCAGTCATTCGAAATGACTTCTCCATGCATTTTATGCATTGGTAAAAGCACTATGATGAAAAGTGTGATATGTTTTCAGGTATCTCCTATACTAATAGAGCCACATGCTCACCGGTTTGCCACATGATGTAGGCCTATGGACTGAACAAGAAACCACCAAAAATTTTAACCAGTCATCGTTCTCACAACACTGAGGACCAGTCATTCGAAATGACTTCTCCATGCATTTTATGCATTGGTAAAAGCACTATGATGAAAAGTGTGATATGTTTTCAGGTATCGCCTATACTAATAGAGCCACATGCTCACCGGTTTGCCACATGATGTAGGCCTATGGACTGAACAAGAAACCACCAAAAATTTTAACCAGTCATCGTTCTCACAACACTGAGGACCAGTCATTCGAAATGACTTCTCCATGCATTTTATGCATTGGTAAAAGCACTATGATGAAAAGTGTGATATGTTTTCAGGTATCTCCTATACTAATATTGCCACATGCTCACCGGTTTGCCACATGATGTAGGCCTATGGACTGAACAAGAAACCACCAAAAATTTTAACCAGTCATCGTTCTCACAACACTGAGGACCAGTCATTCGAAATGATTTCTCCATGCATTTTATGCATTGGTAAAAGCACTATGATGAAAAGTGTGATATGTTGTCAGGTATCTCCTATACTAATAGAGCCACATGCTCACCGGTTTGCCACATGATGTAGGCCTATGGACTGAACAAGAAACCACCAAAAATTTTAACCAGTCATCGTTCTCACAACACTGAGGACCAGTCATTCGAAATGACTTCTCCATGCATTTTATGCATTGGTAAAAGCACTATGATGAAAAGTGTGATATGTTTTCAGGTATCTCCTATACTAATAGAGCCACATGCTCACCGGTTTGCCACATGATGTAGGCCTATGGACTGAACAAGAAACCACCAAAAATTTTAACCAGTCATCGTTCTCACAACACTGAGGACCAGTCATTCGAAATGACTTCTCCATGCATTTTATGCATTGGTAAAAGCACTATGATGAAAAGTGTGATATGTTTTCAGGTATCTCCTATACTAATAGAGCCACATGCTCACCGGTTTGCCACATGATGTAGGCCTATGGACTGAACAAGAAACCACCAAAAATTTTAAACAGTCATCGTTCTCACAACACTGAGGACCAGTCATTCGAAATGACTTCTCCATGCATTTTATGCATTGGTAAAAGCACTATGATGAAAAGTGTGATATGTTTTCAGGTATCTCCTATACTAATAGAGCCACATGCTCACCGGTTTGCCACATGATGTAGGCCTATGGACTGAACAAGAAACCACCAAAAATTTTAACCAGTCATCGTTCTCACAACACTGAGGACCAGTCATTCGAAATGACTTCTCCATGCATTTTATGCATTGGTAAAAGCACTATGATGAAAAGTGTGATATGTTTTCAGGTATCTCCTATACTAATAGAGCCACATGCTCACCGGTTTGCCACATGATGTAGGCCTATGGACTGAACAAGAAACCACCAAAAATTTTAACCAGTCATCGTTCTCACAACACTGAGGACCAGTCATTCGAAATGACTTCTCCATGCATTTTATGCATTGGTAAAAGCACTATGATGAAAAGTGTGATATGTTTTCAGGTATCTCCTATACTAATAGAGCCACATGCTCACCGGTTTGCCACATGATGTAGGCCTATGGACTGAACAAGAAACCACCAAAAATTTTAACCAGTCATCGTTCTCACAACACTGAGGACCAGTCATTCGAAATGACTTCTCCATGCATTTTATGCATTGGTAAAAGCACTATGATGAAAAGTGTGATATGTTTTCAGGTATCTCCTATACTAATAGAGCCACATGCTCACCGGTTTGCCACATGATGTAGGCCTATGGACTGAACAAGAAACCACCAAAAATTTTAACCAGTCATCGTTCTCACAACACTGAGGACCAGTCATTCGAAATGACTTCTCCATGCATTTTATGCATTGGTAAAAGCACTATGATGAAAAGTGTGATATGTTTTCAGGTATCTCCTATACTAATAGAGCCACATGCTCACCGGTTTGCCACATGATGTAGGCCTATGGACTGAACAAGAAACCACCAAAAATTTTAACCAGTCATCGTTCTCATAACACTGAGGACCAGTCATTCGAAATGACTTCTCCATGCATTTTATGCATTGGTAAAAGCACTATGATGAAAAGTGTGATATGTTTTCAGGTATCTCCTATACTAATAGAGCCACATGCTCACCGGTTTGCCACATGATGTAGGCCTATGGACTGAACAAAAAACCACCAAAAATTTTAACCAGTCATCGTTCTCACAACAATGAGGACCAGTCATTCGAAATGACTTCTCCATGCATTTTATGCATTGGTAGAAGCACTATGATGAAAAGTGTGATATGTTTTCAGGGATCTCCTATACTAATAGAGCCACATGCTCACCGGTTTGCCACACGATGTAGGCCTATGGACGGAACAAGAAACCACCAAAAATTTTAACCAGTCATCGTTCTCACAACACTGAGGACCAGTCATTCGAAATGACTTCTCCATGCATTTTATGCATTGGTAAAAGCACTATGATGAAAAGTGTGATATGTTTTCAGGTATCTCCTATACTAATAGAGCCACATGCTCACCGGTTTGCCACATGATGTAGGCCTATGGACTGAACAAGAAACCACCAAAAATTTTAACCAGTCATCGTTCTCACAACACTGAGGACCAGTCATTCGAAATGACTTCTCCATGCATTTTATGCATTGGTAAAAGCACTATGATGAAAAGTGTGATATGTTTTCAGGTATCTCCTATACTAATAGAGCCACATGCTCACCGGTTTGCCACATGATGTAGGCCTATGGACTGAACAAGAAACCACCAAAAATTTTAACCAGTCATCGTTCTCACAACACTGAGGACCAGTCATTCGAAATGACTTCTCCATGCATTTTATGCATTGGTAAAAGCACTATGATGAAAAGTGTGATATGTTTTCAGGTATCGCCTATACTAATAGAGCCACATGCTCACCGGTTTGCCACATGATGTAGGCCTATGGACTGAACAAGAAACCACCAAAAATTTTAACCAGTCATCGTTCTCACAACACTGAGGACCAGTCATTCGAAATGACTTCTCCATGCATTTTATGCATTGGTAAAAGCACTATGATGAAAAGTGTGATATGTTTTCAGGTATCTCCTATACTAATATTGCCACATGCTCACCGGTTTGCCACATGATGTAGGCCTATGGACTGAACAAGAAACCACCAAAAATTTTAACCAGTCATCGTTCTCACAACACTGAGGACCAGTCATTCGAAATGATTTCTCCATGCATTTTATGCATTGGTAAAAGCACTATGATGAAAAGTGTGATATGTTGTCAGGTATCTCCTATACTAATAGAGCCACATGCTCACCGGTTTGCCACATGATGTAGGCCTATGGACTGAACAAGAAACCACCAAAAATTTTAACCAGTCATCGTTCTCACAACACTGAGGACCAGTCATTCGAAATGACTTCTCCATGCATTTTATGCATTGGTAAAAGCACTATGATGAAAAGTGTGATATGTTTTCAGGTATCTCCTATACTAATAGAGCCACATGCTCACCGGTTTGCCACATGATGTAGGCCTATGGACTGAACAAGAAACCACCAAAAATTTTAACCAGTCATCGTTCTCACAACACTGAGGACCAGTCATTCGAAATGACTTCTCCATGCATTTTATGCATTGGTAAAAGCACTATGATGAAAAGTGTGATATGTTTTCAGGTATCGCCTATACTAATAGAGCCACATGCTCACCGGTTTGCCACATGATGTAGGCCTATGGACTGAACAAGAAACCACCAAAAATTTTAACCAGTCATCGTTCTCACAACACTGAGGACCAGTCATTCGAAATGACTTCTCCATGCATTTTATGCATTGGTAAAAGCACTATGATGAAAAGTGTGATATGTTTTCAGGTATCTCCTATACTAATATTGCCACATGCTCACCGGTTTGCCACATGATGTAGGCCTATGGACTGAACAAGAAACCACCAAAAATTTTAACCAGTCATCGTTCTCACAACACTGAGGACCAGTCATTCGAAATGATTTCTCCATGCATTTTATGCATTGGTAAAAGCACTATGATGAAAAGTGTGATATGTTGTCAGGTATCTCCTATACTAATAGAGCCACATGCTCACCGGTTTGCCACATGATGTAGGCCTATGGACTGAACAAGAAACCACCAAAAATTTTAACCAGTCATCGTTCTCACAACACTGAGGACCAGTCATTCGAAATGACTTCTCCATGCATTTTATGCATTGGTAAAAGCACTATGATGAAAAGTGTGATATGTTTTCAGGTATCGCCTATACTAATAGAGCCACATGCTCACCGGTTTGCCACATGATGTAGGCCTATGGACTGAACAAGAAACCACCAAAAATTTTAACCAGTCATCGTTCTCACAACACTGAGGACCAGTCATTCGAAATGACTTCTCCATGCATTTTATGCATTGGTAAAAGCACTATGATGAAAAGTGTGATATGTTTTCAGGTATCTCCTATACTAATATTGCCACATGCTCACCGGTTTGCCACATGATGTAGGCCTATGGACTGAACAAGAAACCACCAAAAATTTTAACCAGTCATCGTTCTCACAACACTGAGGACCAGTCATTCGAAATGATTTCTCCATGCATTTTATGCATTGGTAAAAGCACTATGATGAAAAGTGTGATATGTTGTCAGGTATCTCCTATACTAATAGAGCCACATGCTCACCGGTTTGCCACATGATGTAGGCCTATGGACTGAACAAGAAACCACCAAAAATTTTAACCAGTCATCGTTCTCACAACACTGAGGACCAGTCATTCGAAATGACTTCTCCATGCATTTTATGCATTGGTAAAAGCACTATGATGAAAAGTGTGATATGTTTTCAGGTATCTCCTATACTAATAGAGCCACATGCTCACCGGTTTGCCACATGATGTAGGCCTATGGACTGAACAAGAAACCACCAAAAATTTTAACCAGTCATCGTTCTCACAACACTGAGGACCAGTCATTCGAAATGACTTCTCCATGCATTTTATGCATTGGTAAAAGCACTAAGATGAAAAGTGTGATATGTTTTCAGGTATCGCCTATACTAATAGAGCCACATGCTCACCGGTTTGCCACATGATGTAGGCCTATGGACTGAACAAGAAACCACCAAAAATTTTAACCAGTCATCGTTCTCACAACACTGAGGACCAGTCATTCGAAATGACTTCTCCATGCATTTTATGCATTGGTAAAAGCACTATGATGAAAAGTGTGATATGTTTTCAGGTATCTCCTATACTAATATTGCCACATGCTCACCGGTTTGCCACATGATGTAGGCCTATGGACTGAACAAGAAACCACCAAAAATTTTAACCAGTCATCGTTCTCACAACACTGAGGACCAGTCATTCGAAATGATTTCTCCATGCATTTTATGCATTGGTAAAAGCACTATGATGAAAAGTGTGATATGTTGTCAGGTATCTCCTATACTAATAGAGCCACATGCTCACCGGTTTGCCACATGATGTAGGCCTATGGACTGAACAAGAAACCACCAAAAATTTTAACCAGTCATCGTTCTCACAACACTGAGGACCAGTCATTCGAAATGACTTCTCCATGCATTTTATGCATTGGTAAAAGCACTATGATGAAAAGTGTGATATGTTTTCAGGTATCTCCTATACTAATAGAGCCACATGCTCACCGGTTTGCCACATGATGTAGGCCTATGGACTGAACAAGAAACCACCAAAAATTTTAACCAGTCATCGTTCTCACAACACTGAGGACCAGTCATTCGAAATGACTTCTCCATGCATTTTATGCATTGGTAAAAGCACTATGATGAAAAGTGTGATATGTTTTCAGGTATCTCCTATACTAATAGAGCCACATGCTCACCGGTTTGCCACATGATGTAGGCCTATGGACTGAACAAGAAACCACCAAAAATTTTAAACAGTCATCGTTCTCACAACACTGAGGACCAGTCATTCGAAATGACTTCTCCATGCATTTTATGCATTGGTAAAAGCACTATGATGAAAAGTGTGATATGTTTTCAGGTATCTCCTATACTAATAGAGCCACATGCTCACCGGTTTGCCACATGATGTAGGCCTATGGACTGAACAAGAAACCACCAAAAATTTTAACCAGTCATCGTTCTCACAACACTGAGGACCAGTCATTCGAAATGACTTCTCCATGCATTTTATGCATTGGTAAAAGCACTATGATGAAAAGTGTGATATGTTTTCAGGTATCTCCTATACTAATAGAGCCACATGCTCACCGGTTTGCCACATGATGTAGGCCTATGGACTGAACAAGAAACCACCAAAAATTTTAACCAGTCATCGTTCTCACAACACTGAGGACCAGTCATTCGAAATGACTTCTCCATGCATTTTATGCATTGGTAAAAGCACTATGATGAAAAGTGTGATATGTTTTCAGGTATCTCCTATACTAATAGAGCCACATGCTCACCGGTTTGCCACATGATGTAGGCCTATGGACTGAACAAGAAACCACCAAAAATTTTAACCAGTCATCGTTCTCACAACACTGAGGACCAGTCATTCGAAATGACTTCTCCATGCATTTTATGCATTGGTAAAAGCACTATGATGAAAAGTGTGATATGTTTTCAGGTATCTCCTATACTAATAGAGCCACATGCTCACCGGTTTGCCACATGATGTAGGCCTATGGACTGAACAAGAAACCACCAAAAATTTTAACCAGTCATCGTTCTCACAACACTGAGGACCAGTCATTCGAAATGACTTCTCCATGCATTTTATGCATTGGTAAAAGCACTATGATGAAAAGTGTGATATGTTTTCAGGTATCTCCTATACTAATAGAGCCACATGCTCACCGGTTTGCCACATGATGTAGGCCTATGGACTGAACAAGAAACCACCAAAAATTTTAACCAGTCATCGTTCTCATAACACTGAGGACCAGTCATTCGAAATGACTTCTCCATGCATTTTATGCATTGGTAAAAGCACTATGATGAAAAGTGTGATATGTTTTCAGGTATCTCCTATACTAATAGAGCCACATGCTCACCGGTTTGCCACATGATGTAGGCCTATGGACTGAACAAAAAACCACCAAAAATTTTAACCAGTCATCGTTCTCACAACACTGAGGACCAGTCATTCGAAATGACTTCTCCATGCATTTTATGCATTGGTAAAAGCACTATGATGAAAAGTGTGATATGTTTTCAGGGATCTCCTATACTAATAGAGCCACATGCTCACCGGTTTGCCACATGATGTAGGCCTATGGACTGAACAAGAAACCACCAAAAATTTTAACCAGTCATCGTTCTCACAACACTGAGGACCAGTCATTCGAAATGACTTCTCCATGCATTTTATGCATTGGTAAAAGCACTATGATGAAAAGTGTGATATGTTTTCAGGTATCTCCTATACTAATAGAGCCACATGCTCACCGGTTTGCCACATGATGTAGGCCTATGGACTGAACAAGAAACCACCAAAAATTTTAACCAGTCATCGTTCTCACAACACTGAGGACCAGTCATTCGAAATGACTTCTCCATGCATTTTATGCATTGGTAAAAGCACTATGATGAAAAGTGCAATATGTTTTCAGGTATCTCCTATACTAATAGAGCCACATGCTCACCGGTTTGCCACATGATGTATGCCTATGGACTGAACAAGAAACCACCAAAAATTTTAACCAGTCATCGTTCTCATAACACTGAGGACCAGTCATTCGAAATGACTTCTCCATGCATTTTATGCATTGGTAAAAGCACTATGATGAAAAGTGTGATATGTTTTCAGGTTTCTCTTATACTAATAGAGCCACATGCTCACCGGTTTGCCACATGATGTAGGCCTATGGACTGAACAAGAAACCACCAAAAATTTTAACCAGTCATCGTTCTCACAACACTGAGGACCAGTCATTCGAAATGACTTCTCCATGCATTTTATGCATTGGTAAAAGCACTATGATGAAAAGTGCAATATGTTTTCAGGTATCTCCTATACTAATAGAGCCACATGCTCACCGGTTTGCCACATGATGTAGGCCTATGGACTGAACAAGAAACCACCAAAAATTTTAACCAGTCATCGTTCTCACAACACTGAGGACCAGTCATTCGAAATGACTTCTAAATGCATTTTATGCATTGGTAAAAGCACTATGATGAAAAGTGTGATATGTTTTCAGGTATCTCCTATACTAATAGAGCCACATGCTCACCGGTTTGCCACATGATGTAGGCCTATGGACTGAACAAGAAACCACCAAAAATTTTAACCAGTCATCGTTCTCATAACACTGAGGACCAGTCATTCGAAATGACTTCTCCATGCATTTTATGCATTGGTAAAAGCACTATGATGAAAAGTGTGATATGTTTTCAGGTATCTCCTATACTAATAGAGCCACATGCTCACCGGTTTGCCACATGATGTAGGCCTATGGACTGAACAAGAAACCACCAAAAATTTTAACCAGTCATCGTTCTCACAACACTGAGGACCAGTCATTCGAAATGACTTCTCCATGCATTTTATGCATTGGTAAAAGCACTATGATGAAAAGTGTGATATGTTTTCAGGTATCTCCTATACTAATAGAGCCACATGCTCACCGGTTTGCCACATGATGTAGGCCTATGGACTGAACAAGAAACCACCAAAAATTTTAACCAGTCATCGTTCTCACAACACTGAGGACCAGTCATTCGAAATGACTTCTCCATGCATTTTATGCATTGGTAAAAGCACTATGATGAAAAGTGTGATATGTTTTCAGGTATCTCCTATACTAATAGAGCCACATGCTCACCGGTTTGCCACATGATGTAGGCCTATGGACTGAACAAGAAACCACCAAAAATTTTAACCAGTCATCGTTCTCACAACACTGAGGACCAGTCATTCGAAATGACTTCTCCATGCATTTTATGCATTGGTAAAAGCACTATGATGAAAAGTGTGATATGTTTTCAAGTATCTCCTATAATAATAGAGCCACATGCTCACCGGTTTGCCACATGATGTAGGCCTATGGACTGAACAAGAAACCACCAAAAATTTTAACCAGTCATCGTTCTCACAACACTGAGGACCAGTCATTCGAAATGACTTCTCCATGCATTTTATGCATTGGTAAAAGCACTATGATGAAAAGTGTGATATGTTTTCAGGTATCTCCTATACTAATAGAGCCACATGCTCACCGGTTTGCCACACGATGTAGGCCTATGGACTGAACAAGAAACCACCAAAAATTTTAACCAGTCATCGTTCTCACAACACTGAGGACCAGTCATTCGAAATGACTTCTCCATGCATTTTATGCATTGGTAAAAGCACTATGATGAAAAGTGTGATATGTTTTCAGGTATCTCCTATACTAATAGAGCCACATGCTCACCGGTTTGCCACATGATGTAGGCCTATGGACTGAACAAGAAACCACCAAAAATTTTAACCAGTCATCGTTCTCACAACACTGAGGACCAGTCATTCGTAATGACTTCTCCATGCATTTTATGCATTGGTAAAAGCACTATGATGAAAAGTGTGATATGTTTTCAGGTATCTCCTATACTAATAGAGCCACATGCTCACCGGTTTGCCACATGATGTAGGCCTATGGACTGAACAAGAAACCACCAAAAATTTTAACCAGTCATCGTTCTCACAACACTGAGGACCAGTCATTCGAAATGACTTCTCCATGCATTTATGCATTGGTAAAAGCACTATGATGAAAAGTGTGATATGTTTTCAAGGTATCTCCTATCCTAATAGAGCCACATGCTCACCGGTTTGCCACATGATGTAGGCCTATGGACTGAACAAGAAACCACCAAAAATTTTAACCAGTCATCGTTCTCACAACACTGAGGACCAGTCATTCGAAATGACTTCTCCATGCATTTTATGCATTGGTAAAAGCACTATGATGAAAAGTGTGATATGTTTTCAGGTATCTCCTATACTAGTAGAGCCACATGCTCACCGGTTTGCCACATGATGTAGGCCTATGGACTGAACAAGAAACCACCAAAATTTTAACCAGTCATCGTTCTCACAACACTGAGGACCAGTCATTTGAAATGACTTCTCCATGCATTTTATGCATTGGTAAAAGCACTATGATGAAAAGTGTGATATGTTTTCAGGTATCTCCTATACTAATAGAGCCACATGCTCACCGGTTTGCCACATGATGTAGGCCTATGGACTGAACAAGAAACCACCAAAAATTTTAACCAGTCATCGTTCTCACAACACTGAGGACCAGTCATTCGAAATGACTTCTCCATGCATTTTATGCATTGGTAAAAGCACTATGATGAAAAGTGTGATATGTTTTCAGGTATCTCCTATACTAATAGAGCCACATGCTCACCGGTTTGCCACATGATGTAGGCCTATGGACTGAACAAGAAACACCAAAAATTTTAACCAGTCATCGTTCTCACAACACTGAGGACCAGTCATTCGAAATGACTTCTCCATGCATTTTATGCATTGGTAAAAGCACTATGATGAAAAGTGTGATATGTTTTCAGGTATCTCCTATACTAATAGAGCCACATGCTCACCGGTTTGCCACATGATGTAGGCCTATGGACTGAACAAGAAACCACCAAAAATTTTAACCAGTCATCGTTCTCACAACACTGAGGACCAGTCATTCGAAATGACTTCTCCATGCATTTTATGCATTGGTAAAAGCACTATGATGAAAAGTGTGATATGTTTTCAGGTATCTCCTATACTAATAGAGCCCACATGCTCACCGGTTTGCCACATGGTGTAGGCCTATGGACTGAACAAGAAACCACCAAAAATTTTAACCAGTCATCGTTCTCACAACACTGAGGACCAGTCATTCGAAATGACTTCTCCATGCATTTTATGCATTGGTAAAAGCACTATGATGAAAAGTGTGATATGTTTTCAGGTATCTCCTATACTAATAGAGCCACATGCTCACCGGTTTGCCACATGATGTAGGCCTATGGACTGAACAAGAAACCACCAAAAATTTTAACCAGTCATCGTTCTCACAACAATGAGGACCAGTCATTCGAAATGACTTCTCCATGCATTTTATGCATTGGTAAAAGCACTATGATGAAAAGTGTGATATGTTTTCAGGTATCTCCTATACTAATAGAGCACATGCTCACCGGTTTGCCACATGATGTAGGCCTATGGACTGAACAAGAAACCACCAAAAATTTTAACCAGTCATCGTTCTCACAACACTGAGGACCAGTCATTCGAAATGACTTCTCCATGCATTTTATGCATTGGTAAAAGCACTATGATGAAAAGTGTGATATGTTTTCAGGTATCTCCTATACTAATAGAGCCACATGCTCACCGGTTTGCCACATGATGTAGGCCTATGGACTGAACAAGAAACCACCAAAAATTTTAACCAGTCATCGTTCTCACAACACTGAGGACCAGTCATTCGAAATGACTTCTCCATGCATTTTATGCATTGGTAAAAGCACTATTGATGAAAAGTGTGATATGTTTTCAGGTATCTCCTATACTAATAGAGCCACATGCTCACCGGTTTGCCACATGATGTAGGCCTATGGACTGAACAAGAAACCACCAAAATTTTAACCAGTCATCGTTCTCACAACACTGAGGACCAGTCATTCGAAATGACTTCTCCATGCATTTTATGCATTGGTAAAAGCACTATGATGAAAAGTGTGATATGTTTTCAGGTATCTCCTATACTAATAGAGCCACATGCTCACCGGTTTGCCACATGATGTAGGCCTATGGACTGAACAAGAAACCACCAAAAATTTTAACCAGTCATCGTTCTCACAACACTGAGGACCAGTCATTCGAAATGACTTCTCCATGCATTTTATGCATTGGTAAAGCACTATGATGAAAAGTGTGATATGTTTTCAGGTATCTCCTATACTAATATTGCCACATGCTCACCGGTTTGCCACATGATGTAGGCCTATGGACTGAACAAGAAACCACCAAAAATTTTAACCAGTCATCGTTCTCACAACACTGAGGACCAGTCATTCGAAATGACTTTCTCCATGCATTTTATGCATTGGTAAAAGCACTATGATGAAAAGTGTGATATGTTGTCAGGTATCTCCTATACTAATAGAGCCACATGCTCACCGGTTTGCCACATGATGTAGGCCTATGGACTGAACAAGAAACCACCAAAAATTTTAACCAGTCATCGTTCTCACAACACTGAGGACCAGTCATTCGAAATGACTTCTCCATGCATTTTATGCATTGGTAAAAGCACTATGATGAAAAGTGTGATATGTTTTCAGGTATCTCCTATACTAATAGAGCCACATGCTCACCGGTTTGCCACATGATGTAGGCCTATGGACTGAACAAGAAACCACCAAAAATTTTAACCAGTCATCGTTCTCACAACACTGAGGACCAGTCATTCGAAATGACTTCTCCATGCATTTTATGCATTGGTAAAAGCACTATGATGAAAAGTGTGATATGTTTTCAGGTATCTCCTATACTAATAGAGCCACATGCTCACCGGTTTGCCACATGATGTAGGCCTATGGACTGAACAAGAAACCACCAAAAATTTTAACCAGTCATCGTTCTCACAACACTGAGGACCAGTCATTCGAAATGACTTCTCCATGCATTTTATGCATTGGTAAAAGCACTATGATGAAAAGTGTGATATGTTTTCAGGTATCTCCTATACTAATAGAGCCACATGCTCACCGGTTTGCCACATGATGTAGGCCTATGGACTGAACAAGAAACCACCAAAATTTTAACCAGTCATCGTTCTCACAACACTGAGGACCAGTCATTCGAAATGACTTCTCCATGCATTTTATGCATTGTAAAAGCACTATGATGAAAAGTGTGATATGTTTTCAGGTATCTCCTATACTAATAGAGCCACATGCTCACCGGTTTGCCACATGATGTAGGCCTATGGACTGAACAAGAAACCACCAAAAATTTTAACCAGTCATCGTTCTCACAACACTGAGGACCAGTCATTCGAAATGACTTCTCCATGCATTTTATGCATTGGTAAAAGCACTATGATGAAAAGTGTGATATGTTTTCAGGTATCTCCTATACTAATAGAGCCACATGCTCACCGGTTTGCCACATGATGTAGGCCTATGGACTGAACAAGAAACCACCAAAAATTTTAACCAGTCATCGTTCTCACAACACTGAGGACCAGTCATTCGAAATGACTTCTCCATGCATTTTATGCATTGGTAAAAGCACTATGATGAAAAGTGTGATATGTTTTCAGGTATCTCCTATACTAATAGAGCCACATGCTCACCGGTTGAGCCACATGATGTAGGCCTATGGACTGAACAAGAAACCACCAAAAATTTTAACCAGTCATCGTTCTCACAACACTGAGGACCAGTCATTCGAAATGACTTCTCCATGCATTTTATGCATTGGTAAAAGCACTATGATGAAAAGTGTGATATGTTTTCAGGTATCTCCTATACTAATAGAGCCACATGCTCACCGGTTTGCCACATGATGTAGGCCTATGGACTGAACAAGAAACCACCAAAATTTTAACCAGTCATCGTTCTCACAACACTGAGGACCAGTCATTCGAAATGACTTCTCCATGCATTTTATGCATTGGTAAAAGCACTATGATGAAAAGTGTGATATGTTTTCAGGTATCTCCTATACTAATAGAGCACATGCTCACCGGTTTGCCACATGATGTAGGCCTATGGACTGAACAAGAAACCACCAAAAATTTTAACCAGTCATCGTTCTCACAACACTGAGGACCAGTCATTCGAAATGACTTCTCCATGCATTTTATGCATTGGTAAAAGCACTATGATGAAAAGTGTGATATGTTTTCAGGTATCTCCTATACTAATAGAGCCACATGCTCACCGGTTTGCCACATGATGTAGGCCTATGGACTGAACAAGAACCACCAAAATTTTAACCAGTCATCGTTCTCACAACACTGAGGACCAGTCATTCGAAATGACTTCTCCATGCATTTTATGCATGGTAAAGCACTATGATGAAAAGTGTGATATGTTTTCAGGTATCTCCTATACTAATAGAGCCACATGCTCACCGGTTTGCCACAGATGTAGGCCTATGGACTGAACAAGAAACCACCAAAAATTTTAACCAGTCATCGTCTCACAACACTGAGGACCAGTCATTCGAAATGACTTCTCCATGCATTTTATGCATTGGTAAAAGCACTATGATGAAAAGTGTGATATGTTTTCAGTATCTTCTATACTAATAGAGCCACATGCTCACCGGTTTGCCACATGATGTAGGCCTATGGACTGAACAAGAAACCACCAAAAATTTTAACCAGTCATCGTTCTCACAACACTGAGGACCAGTCATTCGAAATGACTTCTCCATGCATTTTATGCATTGGTAAAAGCACTATGATGAAAAGTGTGATATGTTTTCAGGTATCTCCTATACTAATAGAGCCACATGCTCACGGTTTGCCACATGATGTAGGCCTATGGACTGAACAAGAAACCACCAAAATTTTAACCAGTCATCGTTCTCACAACACTGAGGACCAGTCATTCGAAATGACTTCTCCATGCATTTTATGCATTGGTAAAAGCACTATGATGAAAAGTGTGATATGTTTTCAGGTATCTCCTATACTAATAGAGCCACATGCTCACCGGTTTGCCACATGATGTAGGCCTATGGACTGAACAAGAAACCACCAAAAATTTTAACCAGTCATCGTTCTCACAACACTGAGGACCAGTCATTCGAAATGACTTCTCCATGCATTTTATGCATTGGTAAAAGCACTATGATGAAAAGTGTGATATGTTTTCAGGTATCTCCTATACTAATAGAGCCACATGCTCACGGTTTGCCACATGATGTAGGCCTATGGACTGAACAAGAAACCACCAAAAATTTTAACCAGTCATCGTTCTCACAACACTGAGGACCAGTCATTCGAAATGACTTCTCCATGCATTTTATGCATTGGTAAAGCACTATGATGAAAAGTGTGATATGTTTTCAGGTATCTCCTATACTAATAGAGCCACATGCTCACCGGTTTGCCACACGATGTAGGCTATGGACTGAACAAGAAACCACCAAAAATTTTAACCAGTCATCGTTCTCACAACACTGAGGACCAGTCATTCGAAATGACTTCTCCATGCATTTTATGCATTGGTAAAAGCACTATGATGAAAAGTGTGATATGTTTTCAGGTATCTCCTATACTAATAGAGCCACATGCTCACCGGTTTGCCACATGATGTAGGCCTATGGACTGAACAAGAAACCACCAAAAATTTTAACCAGTCATCGTTCTCACAACACTGAGGACCAGTCATTCGAATGACTTCTCCATGCATTTTATGCATTGGTAAAAGCACTATGATGAAAAGTGTGATATGTTTTCAGGTATCTCTATACTAATAGAGCCACATGCTCACCGGTTTGCCACATGATGTAGGCCTATGGACTGAACAAGAAACCACCAAAAATTTTAACCAGTCATCGTTCTCACAACACTGAGGACCTAGTCATTCGAAATGACTTCTCCATGCATTTTATGCATTGGTAAAAGCACTATGATGAAAAGTGTGATATGTTTTCAGGTATCTCCTATACTAATAGAGCCACATGCTCACCGGTTTGCCACATGATGTAGGCCTATGGACTGAACAAGAAACCACCAAAAATTTTAACCAGTCATCGTTCTCACAACACTGAGGACCAGTCATTCGAAATGACTTCTCCATGCATTTTATGCATTGGTAAAAGCACTATGATGAAAAGTGTGATATGTTTTCAGGTATCTCCTATACTAATAGAGCCACATGCTCACCGGTTTGCCACATGATGTAGGCCTATGGACTGAACAAGAAACCACCAAAAATTTTAACCAGTCATCGTTCTCACAACACTGAGGACCAGTCATTCGAAATGACTTCTCCATGCATTTTATGCATTGGTAAAAGCACTATGATGAAAAGTGTGATATGTTTTCAGGTATCTCCTATACTAATAGAGCCACATGCTCACCGGTTTGCCACATGATGTAGGCCTATGGACTGAACAAGAAACCACCAAAAATTTTAACCAGTCATCGTTCTCACAACACTGAGGACCAGTCATTCGAAATGACTTCTCCATGCATTTTATGCATTGGTAAAAGCACTATGATGAAAAGTGTGATATGTTTTCAGGTATCTCCTATACTAATAGAGCCACATGCTCACCGGTTTGCCACATGATGTAGGCCTATGGGACTGAACAAGAAACCACCAAAAATTTTAACCAGTCATCGTTCTCACAACACTGAGGACCAGTCATTCGAAATGACTTCTCCATGCATTTTATGCATTGGTAAAAGCACTATGATGAAAAGTGTGATATGTTTTCAGGTATCTCCTATACTAATAGAGCCACATGCTCACCGGTTTGCCACATGGTGTAGGCCTATGGACTGAACAAGAAACCACCAAAAATTTTAACCAGTCATCGTTCTCACAACACTGAGGACCAGTCATTCGAAATGACTTCTCCATGCATTTTATGCATTGGTAAAAGCACTATGATGAAAAGTGTGATATGTTTTCAGGTATCTCCTATACTAATAGAGCCACATGCTCACCGGTTTGCCACATGATGTAGGCCTATGGACTGAACAAGAAACCACCAAAATTTTAACCAGTCATCGTTCTCACAACACTGAGGACCAGTCATTCGAAATGACTTCTCCATGCATTTTATGCATTGGTAGAAGCACTATGATGAAAAGTGTGATATGTTTTCAGGTATCTCCTATACTAATAGAGCCACATGCTCACCGGTTTGCCACATGATGTAGGCCTATGGACTGAACAAGAAACCACCAAAATTTTAACCAGTCATCGTTCTCACAACACTGAGGACCAGTCATTCGAAATGACTTCTCCATGCATTTTATGCATTGGTAAAAGCACTATGATGAAAAGTGTGATATGTTTTCAGGTATCTCCTATACTAATAGAGCCACATGCTCACCGGTTTGCCACATGATGTAGGCCTATGGACTGAACAAGAAACCACCAAAAATTTTAACCAGTCATCGTTCTCACAACACTGAGGACCAGTCATTCGAAATGACTTCTCCATGCATTTTATGCATTGGTAAAAGCACTATGATGAAAAGTGTGATATGTTTTCAGGTATCTCCTATACTAATAGAGCCACATGCTCACCGGTTTGCCACATGATGTAGGCCTATGGACTGAACAAGAAACCACCAAAAATTTTAACCAGTCATCGTTCTCACAACACTGAGGACCAGTCATTCGAAATGACTTCTCCATGCATTTTATGCATTGGTAAAAGCACTATGATGAAAAGTGTGATATGTTTTCAGGTATCTCCTATACTAATAGAGCCACATGCTCACCGGTTTGCCACATGATGTAGGCCTATGGACTGAACAAGAAACCACCAAAAATTTTAACCAGTCATCGTTCTCACAACACTGAGGACCAGTCATTCGAAATGACTTCTCCATGCATTTTATGCATTGGTAAAAGCACTATGATGAAAAGTGTGATATGTTTTCAGGTATCTCCTATACTAATAGAGCCACATGCTCACCGGTTTGCCACATGATGTAGGCCTATGGACTGAACAAGAAACCACCAAAAATTTTAACCAGTCATCGTTCTCACAACACTGAGGACCAGTCATTCGAAATGACTTCTCCATGCATTTTATGCATTGGTAAAAGCACTATGATGAAAAGTGTGATATGTTTTCAGGTATCTCCTATACTAATAGAGCCACATGCTCACCGGTTTGCCACATGATGTAGGCCTATGGACTGAACAAGAAACCACCAAAAATTTTAACCAGTCATCGTTCTCACAACACTGAGGACCAGTCATTCGAAATGACTTCTCCATGCATTTTATGCATTGGTAAAAGCACTATGATGAAAAGTGTGATATGTTTTCAGGTATCTCCTATACTAATAGAGCCACATGCTCACCGGTTTGCCACATGATGTAGGCCTATGGACTGAACAAGAAACCACCAAAAATTTTAACCAGTCATCGTTCTCACAACACTGAGGACCAGTCATTCGAAATGACTTCTCCATGCATTTTATGCATTGGTAAAAGCACTATGATGAAAAGTGTGATATGTTTTCAGGTATCTCCTATACTAATAGAGCCACATGCTCACCGGTTTGCCACATGATGTAGGCCTATGGACTGAACAAGAAACCACCAAAAATTTTAACCAGTCATCGTTCTCACAACACTGAGGACCAGTCATTCGAAATGACTTCTCCATGCATTTTATGCATTGGTAAAAGCACTATGATGAAAAGTGTGATATGTTTTCAGGTATCTCCTATACTAATAGAGCCACATGCTCACCGGTTTGCCACATGATGTAGGCCTATGACTGAACAAGAAACCACCAAAAATTTTAACCAGTCATCGTTCTCACAACACTGAGGACCAGTCATTCGAAATGACTTCTCCATGCATTTTATGCATTGGTAAAAGCACTATGATGAAAAGTGTGATATGTTTTCAGGTATCTCCTATACTAATAGAGCCACATGCTCACCGGTTTGCCACAGGATGTAGGCCTATGGACTGAACAAGAAACCACCAAAAATTTTAACCAGTCATCGTTCTCACAACACTGAGGACCAGTCATTCGAAATGACTTCTCCATGCATTTTATGCATTGGTAAAAGCACTATGATGAAAAGTGTGATATGTTTTCAGGTATCTCCTATACTAATAGAGCCACATGCTCACCGGTTTGCCACATGATGTAGGCCTATGGACTGAACAAGAAACCACCAAAAATTTTAACCAGTCATCGTTCTCACAACACTGAGGACCAGTCATTCGAAATGACTTCTCCATGCATTTTATGCATTGGTAAAAGCACTATGATGAAAAGTGTGATATGTTTTCAGGTATCTCCTATACTAATAGAGCCACATGCTCACCGGTTTGCCACATGATGTAGGCCTATGGACTGAACAAGAACCACCAAAAATTTTAACCAGTCATCGTTCTCACAACACTGAGGACCAGTCATTCGAAATGACTTCTCCATGCATTTTATGCATTGGTAAAAGCACTATGATGAAAAGTGTGATATGTTTTCAGGTATCTCCTATACTAATAGAGCCACATGCTCACCGGTTTGCCACATGATGTAGGCCTATGGACTGAACAAGAAACCACCAAAAATTTTAACCAGTCATCGTTCTCACAACACTGAGGACCAGTCATTCGAAATGACTTCTCCATGCATTTTATGCATTGGTAAAAGCACTATGATGAAAAGTGTGATATGTTTTCAGGTATCTCCTATACTAATAGAGCCACATGCTCACCGTTTGCCACATGATGTAGGCCTATGGACTGAACAAGAAACCACCAAAAATTTTAACCAGTCATCGTTCTCACAACACTGAGGACCAGTCATTCGAAATGACTTCTCCATGCATTTTATGCATTGGTAAAAGCACTATGATGAAAAGTGTGATATGTTTTCAGGTATCTCCTATACTAATAGAGCCACATGCTCACCGGTTTGCCACATGATGTAGGCCTATGGACTGAACAAGAAACCACCAAAAATTTTAACCAGTCATCGTTCTCAGCAACACTGAGGACCAGTCATTCGAAATGACTTCTCCATGCATTTTATGCATTGGTAAAAGCACTATGATGAAAAGTGTGATATGTTTTCAGGTATCTCCTATACTAATAGAGCCACATGCTCACCGGTTTGCCACATGATGTAGGCCTATGGACTGAACAAGAAACCACCAAAAATTTTAACCAGTCATCGTTCTCACAACACTGAGGACCAGTCATTCGAAATGACTTCTCCATGCATTTTATGCATTGGTAAAAGCACTATGATGAAAAGTGTGATATGTTTTCAGGTATCTCCTATACTAATAGAGCCACATGCTCACCGGTTTGCCACATGATGTAGGCCTATGGACTGAACAAGAAACCACCAAAAATTTTAACCAGTCATCGTTCTCACAACACTGAGGACCAGTCATTCGAAATGACTTCTCCATGCATTTTATGCATTGGTAAAAGCACTATGATGAAAGTGTGATATGTTTTCAGGTATCTCCTATACTAATAGAGCCACATGCTCACCGGTTTGCCACATGATGTAGGCCTATGGACTGAACAAGAAACCACCAAAAATTTTAACCAGTCATCGTTCTCACAACACTGAGGACCAGTCATTCGAAATGACTTCTCCATGCATTTTATGCATTGGTAAAAGCACTATGATGAAAAGTGTGATTTGTTTCAGGTATCTCCTATACTAATAGAGCCACATGCTCACCAGTTTGCCACATGATGTATGGCCTATGGACTGAACAAGAAACCACCAAAAATTTTAACCAGTCATCGTTCTCACAACACTGAGGACCATGTCATTCGAAATGGACTTCTCCATGCATTTTATGCATTGGTAAATAGCACTATGATGAAAAGTGTGATATGTTTCAGGTATCTCCTATACTAATTAGTGCCATCATGCTCATCCGGTTGCCACCATGATGTAGGCTATGGACTGAACAAGAAGACCACCAAAAATTTTAACCAGTCATCGTTCTCACAACACTGAGGACCAGTCATTCGAAATGACTTCTCCATGCATTTTACTCCATGCATTTTATGCATTGGTAAAAGCACTATGATGAAAAGTGTGATATGTTTTCAGGTATCTCCTATACTAATAGAGCCACATGCTCACCGGTTTGCCACATGATGTAGGCCTATGGACTGAACAAGAAACCACCAAAAATTTTAACCAGTCATCGTTCTCACAACACTGAGGACCAGTCATTCGAAATGACTTCTCCATGCATTTTATGCATTGGTAAAAGCACTATGATGAAAAGTGTGATATGTTTTCAGGTATCTCCTATACTAATAGAGCCACATGCTCACCGGTTTGCCACATGATGTAGGCCTATGGACTGAACAAGAAACCACCAAAAATTTTAACCAGTCATCGTTCTCACAACACTGAGGACCAGTCATTCGAAATGACTTCTCCATGCATTTTATGCATTGGTAAAAGCACTATGATGAAAAGTGTGATATGTTTTCAGGTATCTCCTATACTAATAGAGCCACATGCTCACCGGTTTGCCACATGATGTAGGCCTATGGACTGAACAAGAAACCACCAAAAATTTTAACCAGTCATCGTTCTCACAACACTGAGGACCAGTCATTCGAAATGACTTCTCCATGCATTTTATGCATTGGTAAAAGCACTATGATGAAAAGTGTGATATGTTTTCAGGTATCTCCTATACTAATAGAGCCACATGCTCACCGGTTTGCCACATGATGTAGGCCTATGGACTGAACAAGAAACCACCAAAAATTTTAACCAGTCATCGTTCTCACAACACTGAGGACCAGTCATTCGAAATGACTTCTCCATGCATTTTATGCATTGGTAAAAGCACTATGATGAAAAGTGTGATATGTTTTCAGGTATCTCCTATACTAATAGAGCCACATGCTCACCGGTTTGCCACATGATGTAGGCCTATGGACTGAACAAGAAACCACCAAAAATTTTAACCAGTCATCGTTCTCACAACACTGAGGACCAGTCATTCGAAATGACTTCTCCATGCATTTTATGCATTGGTAAAAGCACTATGATGAAAAGTGTGATATGTTTTCAGGTATCTCCTATACTAATAGAGCCACATGCTCACCGGTTTGCCACATGATGTAGGCCTATGGACTGAACAAGAAACCACCAAAAATTTTAACCAGTCATCGTTCTCACAACACTGAGGACCAGTCATTCGAAATGACTTCTCCATGCATTTTATGCATTGGTAAAAGCACTATGATGAAAAGTGTGATATGTTTTCAGGTATCTCCTATACTAATAGAGCCACATGCTCACCGGTTTGCCACATGATGTAGGCCTATGGACTGAACAAGAAACCACCAAAAATTTTAACCAGTCATCGTTCTCACAACACTGAGGACCAGTCATTCGAAATGACTTCTCCATGCATTTTATGCATTGGTAAAAGCACTATGATGAAAAGTGTGATATGTTTTCAGGTATCTCCTATACTAATAGAGCCACATGCTCACCGGTTTGCCACATGATGTAGGCCTATGGACTGAACAAGAAACCACCAAAAATTTTAACCAGTCATCGTTCTCACAACACTGAGGACCAGTCATTCGAAATGACTTCTCCATGCATTTTATGCATTGGTAAAAGCACTATGATGAAAAGTGTGATATGTTTTCAGGTATCTCCTATACTAATAGAGCCACATGCTCACCGGTTTGCCACATGATGTAGGCCTATGGACTGAACAAGAAACCACCAAAAATTTTAACCAGTCATCGTTCTCACAACACTGAGGACCAGTCATTCGAAATGACTTCTCCATGCATTTTATGCATTGGTAAAAGCACTATGATGAAAAGTGTGATATGTTTTCAGGTATCTCCTATACTAATAGAGCCACATGCTCACCGGTTTGCCACATGATGTAGGCCTATGGACTGAACAAGAAACCACCAAAAATTTTAACCAGTCATCGTTCTCACAACACTGAGGACCAGTCATTCGAAATGACTTCTCCATGCATTTTATGCATTGGTAAAAGCACTATGATGAAAAGTGTGATATGTTTTCAGGTATCTCCTATACTAATAGAGCCACATGCTCACCGGTTTGCCACATGATGTAGGCCTATGGACTGAACAAGAAACCACCAAAAATTTTAACCAGTCATCGTTTCTCACAACACTGAGGACCAGTCATTCGAAATGACTTCTCCATGCATTTTATGCATTGTTAAAAGCACTATGATGAAAAGTGTGATATGTTTTCAGGTATCTCCTATACTAATAGAGCCACATGCTCACCGGTTTGCCACATGATGTAGGCCTATGGACTGAACAAGAAACCACCAAAAATTTTAACCAGTCATCGTTCTCACAACACTGAGGACCAGTCATTCGAAATGACTTCTCCATGCATTTTATGCATTGGTAAAAGCACTATGATGAAAAGTGTGATATGTTTTCAGGTATCTCCTATACTAATAGAGCCACATGCTCACCGGTTTGCCACATGATGTAGGCCTATGGACTGAACAAGAAACCACCAAAAATTTTAACCAGTCATCGTTCTCACAACACTGAGGACCAGTCATTCGAAATGACTTCTCCATGCATTTTATGCATTGGTAAAAGCACTATGATGAAAAGTGTGATATGTTTTCAGGTATCTCCTATACTAATAGAGCCACATGCTCACCGGTTTGCCACATGATGTAGGCCTATGGACTGAACAAGAAACCACCAAAAATTTTAACCAGTCATCGTTCTCACAACACTGAGGACCAGTCATTCGAAATGACTTCTCCATGCATTTTATGCATTGGTAAAAGCACTATGATGAAAAGTGTGATATGTTTTCAGGTATCTCCTATACTAATAGAGCCACATGCTCACCGGTTTGCCACATGATGTAGGCCTATGGACTGAACAAGAAACCACCAAAAATTTTAACCAGTCATCGTTCTCACAACACTGAGGACCAGTCATTCGAAATGACTTCTCCATGCATTTTATGCATTGGTAAAAGCACTATGATGAAAAGTGTGATATGTTTTCAGGTATCTCCTATACTAATAGAGCCACATGCTCACCGGTTTGCCACATGATGTAGGCCTATGGACTGAACAAGAAACCACCAAAAATTTTAACCAGTCATCGTTCTCACAACACTGAGGACCAGTCATTCGAAATGACTTCTCCATGCATTTTATGCATTGGTAAAAGCACTATGATGAAAAGTGTGATATGTTTTCAGGTATCTCCTATACTAATAGAGCCACATGCTCACCGGTTTGCCACATGATGTAGGCCTATGGACTGAACAAGAAACCACCAAAAATTTTAACCAGTCATCGTTCTCACAACACTGAGGACCAGTCATTCGAAATGACTTCTCCATGCATTTTATGCATTGGTAAAAGCACTATGATGAAAAGTGTGATATGTTTTCAGGTATCTCCTATACTAATAGAGCCACATGCTCACCGGTTTGCCACATGATGTAGGCCTATGGAGTGAACAAGAAACCACCAAAAATTTTAACCAGTCATCGTTCTCACAACACTGAGTACCAGTCATTCGAAATGACTTCTCCATGAATTTTATGCATTGGTAAAAGCACTATGATGAAAATTGTGATATGTTTTCAGGTATCTCCTATACTAATAGAGCCACATGCTCACCGGTTTGCCACATGATGTAGGCCTATGGAGTGAACAAGAAACCACCAAAAATTTTAACCAGTCATCGTTCTCACAACACTGAGGACCAGTCATTCAAAATGACTTCTCCATGCATTTTATGCATTGGTAAAAGCACTATGATGAAAAGTGTGATATGTTTTCAGGTATCTCCTATACTAATAGAGCCACATGCTCACCGGTTTGCCACATGATGTAGGCCTATGGACTGAACAAGAAACCACCAAAAATTTTAACCAGTCATCGTTCTCACAACACTGAGGACCAGTCATTCGAAATGACTTCTCCATGCATTTTATGCATTGGTAAAAGCACTATGATGAAAGTGTGATATGTTTTCAGGTATCTCCTATACTAATAGAGCCACATGCTCACCGGTTTGCCACATGATGTAGGCCTATGGACTGAACAAGAAACCACCAAAAATTTTAACCAGTCATCGTTCTCACAACACTGAGTACCAGTCATTCGAAATGACTTCTCCATGCATTTTATGCATTGGTAAAAGCACTATGATGAAAATTGTGATATGTTTTCAGGTATCTCCTATACTAATAGAGCCACATGCTCACCGGTTTGCCACATGATGTAGGCCTATGGAGTGAACAAGAAACCACCAAAAATTTTAACCAGTCATCGTTCTCACAACACTGAGGACCAGTCATTCAAAATGACTTCTCCATGCATTTTATGCATTGGTAAAAGCACTATGATGAAAAGTGTGATATGTTTTCAGGTATCTCCTATACTAATAGAGCCACATGCTCACCGGTTTGCCACATGATGTAGGCCTATGGACTGAACAAGAAACCACCAAAAATTTTAACCAGTCATCGTTCTCACAACACTGAGGACCAGTCACTCGAAATGACTTCTCCATGCATTTTATGCATTTGTTAAAAGCACTATGATGAAAAGTGTGATATGTTTTCAGGTATCTCCTATACTAATAGAGCCACATGCTCACCGGTTTGCCACATGATGTAGGCCTATGGACTGACAAGAAACCACCAAAAATTTTAACCAGTCATCGTTCTCACAACACTGAGGACCAGTCATTCGAAATGACTTCTCCATGCATTTTATGCATTGGTAAAAGCACTATGATGAAAAGTGTGATATGTTTTCAGGTATCTCCTATACTAATAGAGCCACATGCTCACCGGTTTGCCACATGATGTAGGCCTATGGACTGAACAAGAAACCACCAAAAATTTTAACCAGTCATCGTTCTCACAACACTGAGGACCAGTCATTCGAAATGACTTCTCCATGCATTTTATGCATTGGTAAAAGCACTATGATGAAAAGTGTGATATGTTTTCAGGTATCTCCTATACTAATAGAGCCACATGCTCACCGGTTTGCCACATGATGTAGGCCTATGGACTGAACAAGAAACCACCAAAAATTTTAACCAGTCATCGTTCTCACAACACTGAGGACCAGTCATTCGAAATGACTTCTCCATGCATTTTATGCATTGGTAAAAGCACTATGATGAAAAGTGTGATATGTTTTCAGGTATCTCCTATACTAATAGAGCCACATGCTCACCGGTTTGCCACATGATGTAGGCCTATGGACTGAACAAGAAACCACCAAAAATTTTAACCAGTCATCGTTCTCACAACACTGAGGACCAGTCATTCGAAATGACTTCTCCATGCATTTTATGCATTGGTAAAAGCACTATGATGAAAAGTGTGATATGTTTTCAGGTATCTCCTATACTAATAGAGCCACATGCTCACCGGTTTGCCACATGATGTAGGCCTATGGACTGAACAAGAAACCACCAAAAATTTTAACCAGTCATCGTTCTCACAACACTGAGGACCAGTCATTCGAAATGACTTCTCCATGCATTTTATGCATTGGTAAAAGCACTATGATGAAAAGTGTGATATGTTTTCAGGTATCTCCTATACTAATAGAGCCACATGCTCACCGGTTTGCCACATGATGTAGGCCTATGGACTGAACAAGAAACCACCAAAAATTTTAACCAGTCATCGTTCTCACAACACTGAGGACCAGTCATTCGAAATGACTTCTCCATGCATTTTATGCATTGGTAAAAGCACTATGATGAAAAGTGTGATATGTTTTCAGGTATCTCCTATACTAATAGAGCCACATGCTCACCGGTTTGCCACATGATGTAGGCCTATGGACTGAACAAGAAACCACCAAAAATTTTAACCAGTCATCGTTCTCACAACACTGAGGACCAGTCATTCGAAATGACTTCTCCATGCATTTTATGCATTGGTAAAAGCACTATGATGAAAAGTGTGATATGTTTTCAGGTATCTCCTATACTAATAGAGCCACATGCTCACCGGTTTGCCACATGATGTAGGCCTATGGACTGAACAAGAAACCACCAAAAATTTTAACCAGTCATCGTTCTCACAACACTGAGGACCAGTCATTCGAAATGACTTCTCCATGCATTTTATGCATTGGTAAAAGCACTATGATGAAAAGTGTGATATGTTTTCAGGTATCTCCTATACTAATAGAGCCACATGCTCACCGGTTTGCCACATGATGTAGGCCTATGGACTGAACAAGAAACCACCAAAAATTTTAACCAGTCATCGTTCTCACAACACTGAGGACCAGTCATTCGAAATGACTTCTCCATGCATTTTATGCATTGGTAAAAGCACTATGATGAAAAGTGTGATATGTTTTCAGGTATCTCCTATACTAATAGAGCCACATGCTCACCGGTTTGCCACATGATGTAGGCCTATGGACTGAACAAGAAACCACCAAAAATTTTAACCAGTCATCGTTCTCACAACACTGACGATCAGTCATTCGAAATGACTTCTCCATGCATTTTATGCATTGGTAAAAGCACTATGATGAAAAGTGTGATATGTTTTCAGGTATCTCCTATACTAATAGAGCCACATGCTCACCGGTTTGCCACATGATGTAGGCCTATGGACTGAACAAGAAACCACCAAAAATTTTAACCAGTCATCGTTCTCACAACACTGAGGACCAGTCATTCGAAATGACTTCTCCATGCATTTTATGCATTGGTAAAAGCACTATGATGAAAAGTGTGATATGTTTTCAGGTATCTCCTATACTAATAGAGCCACATGCTCACCGGTTTGCCACATGATGTAGGCCTATGGAGTGAACAAGAAACCACCAAAAATTTTAACCAGTCATCGTTCTCACAACACTGAGTACCAGTCATTCGAAATGACTTCTCCATGCATTTTATGCATTGGTAAAAGCACTATGATGAAAATTGTGATATGTTTTCAGGTATCTCCTATACTAATAGAGCCACATGCTCACCGGTTTGCCACATGATGTAGGCCTATGGAGTGAACAAGAAACCACCAAAAATTTTAACCAGTCATCGTTCTCACAACACTGAGGACCAGTCATTCAAAATGACTTCTCCATGCATTTTATGCATTGGTAAAAGCACTATGATGAAAAGTGTGATATGTTTTCAGGTATCTCCTATACTAATAGAGCCACATGCTCACCGGTTTGCCACATGATGTAGGCCTATGGACTGAACAAGAAACCACCAAAAATTTTAACCAGTCATCGTTCTCACAACACTGAGGACCAGTCATTCGAAATGACTTCTCCATGCATTTTATGCATTGGTAAAAGCACTATGATGAAAAGTGTGATATGTTTTCAGGTATCTCCTATACTAATAGAGCCACATGCTCACCGGTTTGCCACATGATGTAGGCCTATGGACTGAACAAGAAACCACCAAAAATTTTAACCAGTCATCGTTCTCACAACACTGAGTACCAGTCATTCGAAATGACTTCTCCATGCATTTTATGCATTGGTAAAAGCACTATGATGAAAATTGTGATATGTTTTCAGGTATCTCCTATACTAATAGAGCCACATGCTCACCGGTTTGCCACATGATGTAGGCCTATGGAGTGAACAAGAAACCACCAAAAATTTTAACCAGTCATCGTTCTCACAACACTGAGGACCAGTCATTCAAAATGACTTCTCCATGCATTTTATGCATTGGTAAAAGCACTATGATGAAAAGTGTGATATGTTTTCAGGTATCTCCTATACTAATAGAGCCACATGCTCACCGGTTTGCCACATGATGTAGGCCTATGGACTGAACAAGAAACCACCAAAAATTTTAACCAGTCATCGTTCTCACAACACTGAGGACCAGTCATTCGAAATGACTTCTCCATGCATTTTATGCATTTGTTAAAAGCACTATGATGAAAAGTGTGATATGTTTTCAGGTATCTCCTATACTAATAGAGCCACATGCTCACCGGTTTGCCACATGATGTAGGCCTATGGACTGACAAGAAACCACCAAAAATTTTAACCAGTCATCGTTCTCACAACACTGAGGACCAGTCATTCGAAATGACTTCTCCATGCATTTTATGCATTGGTAAAAGCACTATGATGAAAAGTGTGATATGTTTTCAGGTATCTCCTATACTAATAGAGCCACATGCTCACCGGTTTGCCACATGATGTAGGCCTATGGACTGAACAAGAAACCACCAAAAATTTTAACCAGTCATCGTTCTCACAACACTGAGGACCAGTCATTCGAAATGACTTCTCCATGCATTTTATGCATTGGTAAAAGCACTATGATGAAAAGTGTGATATGTTTTCAGGTATCTGCTATACTAATAGAGCCACATGCTCACCGGTTTGCCACATGATGTAGGCCTATGGACTGAACAAGAAACCACCAAAAATTTTAACCAGTCATCGTTCTCACAACACTGAGGACCAGTCATTCGAAATGACTTCTCCATGCATTTTATGCATTGGTAAAAGCACTATGATGAAAAGTGTGATATGTTTTCAGGTATCTCCTATACTAATAGAGCCACATGCTCACCGGTTTGCCACATGATGTAGGCCTATGGACTGAACAAGAAACCACCAAAAATTTTAACCAGTCATCGTTCTCACAACACTGAGGACCAGTCATTCGAAATGACTTCTCCATGCATTTTATGCATTGGTAAAAGCACTATGATGAAAAGTGTGATATGTTTTCAGGTATCTCCTATACTAATAGAGCCACATGCTCACCGGTTTGCCACATGATGTAGGCCTATGGACTGAACAAGAAACCACCAAAAATTTTAACCAGTCATCGTTCTCACAACACTGAGGACCAGTCATTCGAAATGACTTCTCCATGCATTTTATGCATTTGTTAAAAGCACTATGATGAAAAGTGTGATATGTTTTCAGGTTTCTCCTATACTAATAGAGCCACATGCTCACCGGTTTGCCACATGATGTAGGCCTATGGACTGAACAAGAAACCACCAAAAATATTAACCAGTCATCGTTCTCACAACACTGAGGACCAGTCATTCGAAATGACTTCTCCATGCATTTTATGCATTGGTAAAAGCACTATGATGAAAAGTGTGATGTTTTCAGGTATCTCCTATACTAATAGAGCCACATGCTCACCGGTTTGCCACATGATGTAGGCCTATGGACTGAACAAGAAACCACCAAAAATTTTAACCAGTCATCGTTCTCACAACACTGAGGACCAGTCATTCGAAATGACTTCTCCATGCATTTTATGCATTGGTAAAAGCACTATGATGAAAAGTGTGATATGTTTTCAGGTATCTCCTATACTAATAGAGCCACATGCTCACCGGTTTGCCACATGATGTAGGCCTATGGACTGAACAAGAAACCACCAAAAATTTTAACCAGTCATCGTTCTCACAACACTGAGGACCAGTCATTCGAAATGACTTCTCCATGCATTTTATGCATTGGTAAAAGCACTATGATGAAAAGTGTGATATGTTTTCAGGTATCTCCTATACTAATAGAGCCACATGCTCACCGGTTTGCCACATGATGTAGGCCTATGGACTGAACAAGAAACCACCAAAAATTTTAACCAGTCATCGTTCTCACAACACTGAGGACCAGTCATTCGAAATGACTTCTCCATGCATTTTATGCATTGGTAAAAGCACTATGATGAAAAGTGTGATATGTTTTCAGGTATCTCCTATACTAATAGAGCCACATGCTCACCGGTTTGCCACATGATGTAGGCCTATGGACTGAACAAGAAACCACCAAAAATTTTAACCAGTCATCGTTCTCACAACACTGAGGACCAGTCATTCGAAATGACTTCTCCATGCATTTTATGCATTGGTAAAAGCACTATGATGAAAAGTGTGATATGTTTTCAGGTATCTCCTATACTAATAGAGCCACATGCTCACCGGTTTGCCACATGATGTAGGCCTATGGACTGAACAAGAAACCACCAAAAATATTAACCAGTCAACGTTCTCACAACACTGAGGACCAGTCATTCGAAATGACTTCTCCATGCATTTTATGCATTGGTAAAAGCACTATGATGAAAAGTGTGATATGTTTTCAGGTATCTCCTATACTAATAGAGCCACATGCTCACCGGTTTGCCACATGATGTAGGCCTATGGACTGAACAAGAAACCACCAAAAATTTTAACCAGTCATCGTTCTCACAACACTGAGGACCAGTCATTCGAAATGACTTCTCCATGCATTTTATGCATTGGTAAAAGCACTATGATGAAAAGTGTGATATGTTTTCAGGTATCTCCTATACTAATAGAGCCACATGCTCACCGGTTTGCCACATGATGTAGGCCTATGGACTGAACAAGAAACCACCAAAAATTTTAACCAGTCATCGTTCTCACAACACTGAGGACCAGTCATTCGAAATGACTTCTCCATGCATTTTATGCATTGGTAAAAGCACTATGATGAAAAGTGTGATATGTTTTCAGGTATCTCCTATACTAATAGAGCCACATGCTCACCGGTTTGCCACATGATGTAGGCCTATGGACTGAACAAGAAACCACCAAAAATTTTAACCAGTCATCGTTCTCACAACACTGAGGACCAGTCATTCGAAATGACTTCTCCATGCATTTTATGCATTGGTAAAAGCACTATGATGAAAAGTGTGATATGTTTTCAGGTATCTCCTATACTAATAGAGCCACATGCTCACCGGTTTGCCACATGATGTAGGCCTATGGACTGAACAAGAAACCACCAAAAATTTTAACCAGTCATCGTTCTCACAACACTGAGGACCAGTCATTCGAAATGACTTCTCCATGCATTTTATGCATTGGTAAAAGCACTATGATGAAAAGTGTGATATGTTTTCAGGTATCTCCTATACTAATAGAGCCACATGCTCACCGGTTTGCCACATGATGTAGGCCTATGGACTGAACAAGAAACCACCAAAAATTTTAACCAGTCATCGTTCTCACAACACTGAGGACCAGTCATTCGAAATGACTTCTCCATGCATTTTATGCATTGGTAAAAGCACTATGATGAAAAGTGTGATATGTTTTCAGGTATCTCCTATACTAATAGAGCCACATGCTCACCGGTTTGCCACATGATGTAGGCCTATGGACTGAACAAGAAACCACCAAAAATTTTAACCAGTCATCGTTCTCACAACACTGAGGACCAGTCATTCGAAATGACTTCTCCATGCATTTTATGCATTGGTAAAAGCACTATGATGAAAAGTGTGATATGTTTTCAGGTATCTCCTATACTAATAGAGCCACATGCTCACCGGTTTGCCACATGATGTAGGCCTATGGACTGAACAAGAAACCACCAAAAATTTTAACCAGTCATCGTTCTCACAACACTGAGGACCAGTCATTCGAAATGACTTCTCCATGCATTTTATGCATTTGTTAAAAGCACTATGATGAAAAGTGTGATATGTTTTCAGGTTTCTCCTATACTAATAGAGCCACATGCTCACCGGTTTGCCACATGATGTAGGCCTATGGACTGAACAAGAAACCACCAAAAATTTTAACCAGTCATCGTTCTCACAACACTGAGGACCAGTCATTCGAAATGACTTCTCCATGCATTTTATGCATTGGTAAAAGCACTATGATGAAAAGTGTGATGTTTTCAGGTATCTCCTATACTAATAGAGCCACATGCTCACCGGTTTGCCACATGATGTAGGCCTATGGACTGAACAAGAAACCACCAAAAATTTTAACCAGTCATCGTTCTCACAACACTGAGGACCAGTCATTCGAAATGACTTCTCCATGCATTTTATGCATTGGTAAAAGCACTATGATGAAAAGTGTGATATGTTTTCAGGTATCTCCTATACTAATAGAGCCACATGCTCACCGGTTTGCCACATGATGTAGGCCTATGGACTGAACAAGAAACCACCAAAAATTTTAACCAGTCATCGTTCTCACAACACTGAGGACCAGTCATTCGAAATGACTTCTCCATGCATTTTATGCATTGGTAAAAGCACTATGATGAAAAGTGTGATATGTTTTCAGGTATCTCCTATACTAATAGAGCCACATGCTCACCGGTTTGCCACATGATGTAGGCCTATGGACTGAACAAGAAACCACCAAAAATTTTAACCAGTCATCGTTCTCACAACACTGAGGACCAGTCATTCGAAATGACTTCTCCATGCATTTTATGCATTGGTAAAAGCACTATGATGAAAAGTGTGATATGTTTTCAGGTATCTCCTATACTAATAGAGCCACATGCTCACCGTTTGCCACATGATGTAGGCCTATGGACTGAACAAGAAACCACCAAAAATTTTAACCAGTCATCGTTCTCACAACACTGAGGACCAGTCATTCGAAATGACTTCTCCATGCATTTTATGCATTGGTAAAAGCACTATGATGAAAAGTGTGATATGTTTTCAGGTATCTCCTATACTAATAGAGCCACATGCTCACCGGTTTGCCACATGATGTAGGCCTATGGACTGAACAAGAAACCACCAAAAATATTAACCAGTCAACGTTCTCACAACACTGAGGACCAGTCATTCGAAATGACTTCTCCATGCATTTTATGCATTGGTAAAAGCACTATGATGAAAAGTGTGATATGTTTTCAGGTATCTCCTATACTAATAGAGCCACATGCTCACCGGTTTGCCACATGATGTAGGCCTATGGACTGAACAAGAAACCACCAAAAATTTTAACCAGTCATCGTTCTCACAACACTGAGGACCAGTCATTCGAAATGACTTCTCCATGCATTTTATGCATTGGTAAAAGCACTATGATGAAAAGTGTGATATGTTTTCAGGTATCTCCTATACTAATAGAGCCACATGCTCACCGGTTTGCCACATGATGTAGGCCTATGGACTGAACAAGAAACCACCAAAAATTTTAACTAGTCATCGTTCTCACAACACTGAGTACCAGTCATTCGAAATGACTTCTCCATGCATTTTATGCATTGGTAAAAGCACTATGATGAAAATTGTGATATGTTTTCAGGTATCTCCTATACTAATAGAGCCACATGCTCACCGGTTTGCCACATGATGTAGGCCTATGGAGTGAACAAGAAACCACCAAAAATTTTAACCAGTCATCGTTCTCACAACACTGAGGACCAGTCATTCAAAATGACTTCTCCATGCATTTTATGCATTGGTAAAAGCACTATGATGAAAAGTGTGATATGTTTTCAGGTATCTCCTATACTAATAGAGCCACATGCTCACCGGTTTGCCACATGATGTAGGCCTATGGACTGAACAAGAAACCACCAAAAATTTTAACCAGTCATCGTTCTCACAACACTGAGGACCAGTCATTCGAAATGACTTCTCCATGCATTTTATGCATTTGTTAAAAGCACTATGATGAAAAGTGTGATATGTTTTCAGGTATCTCCTATACTAATAGAGCCACATGCTCACCGGTTTGCCACATGATGTAGGCCTATGGACTGAACAAGAAACCACCAAAAATTTTAACCAGTCATCGTTCTCACAACACTGAGGACTAGTCATTCGAAATGACTTCTCCATGCATTTTATGCATTGGTAAAAGCACTATGATGAAAAGTGTGATATGTTTTCAGGTATCTCCTATACTAATAGAGCCACATGCTCACCGGTTTGCCACATGATGTAGGCCTATGGACTGAACAAGAAACCACCAAAAATTTTAACCAGTCATCGTTCTCACAACACTGAGGACCAGTCATTCGAAATGACTTCTCCATGCATTTTATGCATTGGTAAAAGCACTATGATGAAAAGTGTGATATGTTTTCAGGTATCTCCTATACTAATAGAGCCACATGCTCACCGGTTTGCCACATGATGTAGGCCTATGGACTGAACAAGAAACCACCAAAAATTTTAACCAGTCATCGTTCTCACAACACTGAGGACCAGTCATTCGAAATGACTTCTCCATGCATTTTATGCATTTGTTAAAAGCACTATGATGAAAAGTGTGATATGTTTTCAGGTTTCTCCTATACTAATAGAGCCACATGCTCACCGGTTTGCCACATGATGTAGGCCTATGGACTGAACAAGAAACCACCAAAAATTTTAACCAGTCATCGTTCTCACAACACTGAGGACCAGTCATTCGAAATGACTTCTCCATGCATTTTATGCATTGGTAAAAGCACTATGATGAAAAGTGTGATATGTTTTCAGGTATCTCCTATACTAATAGAGCCACATGCTCACCGGTTTGCCACATGATGTAGGCCTATGGACTGAACAAGAAACCACCAAAAATTTTAACCAGTCATCGTTCTCACAACACTGAGGACCAGTCATTCGAAATGACTTCTCCATGCATTTTATGCATTGGTAAAAGCACTATGATGAAAAGTGTGATGTTTTCAGGTATCTCCTATACTAATAGAGCCACATGGTCACCGGTTTGCCACATGATGTAGGCCTATGGACTGAACAAGAAACCACCAAAAATTTTAACCAGTCATCGTTCTCACAACACTGAGGACCAGTCATTCGAAATGACTTCTCCATGCATTTTATGCATTGGTAAAAGCACTATGATGAAAAGTGTGATATGTTTTCAGGTATCTCCTATACTAATAGAGCCACATGCTCACCGGTTTGCCACATGATGTAGGCCTATGGACTAAAAGCACTATGATGAAAAGTGTGATATGTTTTCAGGTATCTCCTATACTAATAGAGCCACATGCTCACCGGTTTGCCACATGATGTAGGCCTATGGACTGAACAAGAAACCACCAAAAATTTTAACCAGTCATCGTTCTCACAACACTGAGGACCAGTCATTCGAAATGACTTCTCCATGCATTTTATGCATTGGTAAAAGCACTATGATGAAAAGTGTGATATGTTTTCAGGTATCTCCTATACTAATAGAGCCACATGCTCACCGGTTTGCCACATGATGTAGGCCTATGGACTGAACAAGAAACCACCAAAAATTTTATCCAGTCATCGTTCTCACAACACTGAGGACCAGTCATTCGAAATGACTTCTCCATGCATTTTATGCATTGGTAAAAGCACTATGATGAAAAGTGTGATATGTTTTCAGGTATCTCTTATACTAATAGAGCCACATGCTCACCGGTTTGCCACATGATGTAGGCCTATGGACTGAACAAGAAACCACCAAAAATTTTAACCAGTCATCGTTCTCACAACACTGAGGACCAGTCATTCGAAATGACTTCTCCATGCATTTTATGCATTGGTAAAAGCACTATGATGAAAAGTGTGATATGTTTTCAGGTATCTCCTATACTAATAGAGCCACATGCTCACCGGTTTGCCACATGATGTAGGCCTATGGACTGAACAAGAAACCACCAAAAATTTTAACCAGTCATCGTTCTCACAACACTGAGGACCAGTCATTCGAAATGACTTTTCCATGCATTTTATGCATTGGTAAAAGCACTATGATGAAAAGAGTGATATGTTTTCAGGTATCTCCTATACTAATAGAGCCACATGCTCACCGGTTTGCCACATGATGTAGGCCTATGGACTGAACAAGAAACCACCAAAAATTTTAACCAGTCATCGTTCTCACAACACTGAGGACCAGTCATTCGAAATGACTTCTCCATGCATTTTATGCATTGGTAAAAGCACTATGATGAAAAGTGTGATATGTTTTCAGGTATCTCCTATACTAATAGAGCCACATGCTCACCGGTTTGCCACATGATGTAGGCCTATGGACTGAACAAGAAACCACCAAAAATTTTAACCAGTCATCGTTCTCACAACACTGAGGACCAGTCATTCGAAATGACTTCTCCATGCATTTTATGCATTGGTAAAAGCACTATGATGAAAAGTGTGATATGTTTTCAGGTATCTCCTATACTAATAGAGCCACATGCTCACCGGTTTGCCACATGATGTAGGCCTATGGACTGAACAAGAAACCACCAAAAAATTTAACCAGTCATCGTTCTCACAACACTGAGGACCAGTCATTCGAAATGACTTCTCCATGCATTTTATGCATTGGTAAAAGCACTATGATGAAAAGTGTGATATGTTTTCAGGTATCTCCTATACTAATAGAGCCACATGCTCACCGGTTTGCCACATGATGTAGGCCTATGGACTGAACAAGAAACCACCAAAAATTTTAACCAGTCATCGTTCTCACAACACTGAGGACCAGTCATTCGAAATGACTTCTCCATGCATTTTATGCATTGGTAAAAGCACTATGATGAAAAGTGTGATATGTTTTCAGGTATCTCCTATACTAATAGAGCCACATGCTCACCGGTTTGCCACATGATGTAGGCCTATGGACTGAACAAGATACCACCAAAAATTTTAACCAGTCATCGTTCTCACAACACTGAGGACCAGTCATTCGAAATGACTTCTCCATGCATTTTATGCATTGGTAAAAGCACTATGATGAAAAGTGTGATATGTTTTCAGGTATCTCCTATACTAATAGAGCCACATGCTCACCGGTTTGCCACATGATGTAGGCCTATGGACTGAACAAGAAACCACCAAAAATTTTAACCAGTCATCGTTCTCACAACACTGAGGACCAGTCATTCGAAATGACTTCTCCATGCATTTTATGCATTGGTAAAAGCACTATGATGAAAAGTGTGATATGTTTTCAGGTATCTCCTATACTAATAGAGCCACATGCTCACCGGTTTGCCACATGATGTAGGCCTATGGACTGAACAAGAAACCACCAAAAATTTTAACCAGTCATCGTTCTCACAACACTGAGGACCAGTCATTCGAAATGACTTCTCCATGCATTTTATGCATTGGTAAAAGCACTATGATGAAAAGTGTGATATGTTTTCAGGTATCTCCTATACTAATAGAGCCACATGCTCACCGGTTTGCCACATGATGTAGGCCTATGGACTGAACAAGAAACCACCAAAAATTTTAACCAGTCATCGTTCTCACAACACTGAGGACCAGTCATTCGAAATGACTTCTCCATGCATTTTATGCATTGGTAAAAGCACTATGATGAAAAGTGTGATATGTTTTCAGGTATCTCCTATACTAATAGAGCCACATGCTCACCGGTTTGCCACATGATGTAGGCCTATGGACTGAACAAGAAACCACCAAAAATTTTAACCAGTCATCGTTCTCACAACACTGAGGACCAGTCATTCGAAATGACTTCTCCATGCATTTTATGCATTGGTAAAAGCACTATGATGAAAAGTGTGATATGTTTTCAGGTTTCTCCTATACTAATAGAGCCACATGCTCACCGGTTTGCCACATGATGTAGGCCTATGGACTGAACAAGAAACCACCAAAAATTTTAACCAGTCATCGTTCTCACAACACTGAGGACCAGTCATTCGAAATGACTTCTCCATGCATTTTATGCATTGGTAAAAGCACTATGATGAAAAGTGTGATATGTTTTCAGGTATCTCCTATACTAATAGAGCCACATGCTCACCGGTTTGCCACATGATGTAGGCCTATGGACTGAACAAGAAACCACCAAAAATTTTAACCAGTCATCGTTCTCACAACACTGAGGACCAGTCATTCGAAATGACTTCTCCATGCATTTTATGCATTGGTAAAAGCACTATGATGAAAAGTGTGATGTTTTCAGGTATCTCCTATACTAATAGAGCCACATGCTCACCGGTTTGCCACATGATGTAGGCCTATGGACTGAACAAGAAACCACCAAAAATTTTAACCAGTCATCGTTCTCACAACACTGAGGACCAGTCATTCGAAATGACTTCTCCATGCATTTTATGCATTGGTAAAAGCACTATGATGAAAAGTGTGATATGTTTTCAGGTATCTCCTATACTAATAGAGCCACATGCTCACCGGTTTGCCACATGATGTAGGCCTATGGACTGAACAAGAAACCACCAAAAATTTTAACCAGTCATCGTTCTCACAACACTGAGGACCAGTCATTCGAAATGACTTCTCCATGCATTTTATGCATTGGTAAAAGCACTATGATGAAAAGTGTGATATGTTTTCAGGTATCTCCTATACTAATAGAGCCACATGCTCACCGGTTTGCCACATGATGTAGGCCTATGGACTGAACAAGAAACCACCAAAAATTTTAACCAGTCATCGTTCTCACAACACTGAGGACCAGTCATTCGAAATGACTTCTCCATGCATTTTATGCATTGGTAAAAGCACTATGATGAAAAGTGTGATATGTTTTCAGGTATCTCCTATACTAATAGAGCCACATGCTCACCGGTTTGCCACATGATGTAGGCCTATGGACTGAACAAGAAACCACCAAAAATTTTAACCAGTCATCGTTCTCACAACACTGAGGACCAGTCATTCGAAATGACTTCTCCATGCATTTTATGCATTGGTAAAAGCACTATGATGAAAAGTGTGATATGTTTTCAGGTATCTCCTATACTAATAGAGCCACATGCTCACCGGTTTGCCACATGATGTAGGCCTATGGACTGAACAAGAAACCACCAAAAATTTTAACCAGTCATCGTTCTCACAACACTGAGGACCAGTCATTCGAAATGACTTCTCCATGCATTTTATGCATTGGTAAAAGCACTATGATGAAAAGTGTGATATGTTTTCAGGTATCTCCTATACTAATAGAGCCACATGCTCACCGGTTTGCCACATGATGTAGGCCTATGGACTGAACAAGAAACCACCAAAAATTTTAACCAGTCATCGTTCTCACAACACTGAGGACCAGTCATTCGAAATGACTTCTCCATGCATTTTATGCATTGGTAAAAGCACTATGATGAAAAGTGTGATATGTTTTCAGGTATCTCCTATACTAATAGAGCCACATGCTCACCGGTTTGCCACATGATGTAGGCCTATGGACTGAACAAGAAACCACCAAAAATTTTAACCAGTCATCGTTCTCACAACACTGAGGACCAGTCATTCGAAATGACTTCTCCATGCATTTTATGCATTGGTAAAAGCACTATGATGAAAAGTAACATAGTAACATAGTAACATAGTTAGTAAGGCCGAAAAAAGACATTTGTCCATCCAGTTCAGCCTATATCCCATCATAATAAATCCCCAGATCTACGTCCTTCTACAGAACCTAATAATTGTATGATACAATATTGTTCTGCTCCAGGAAGACATCCAGGCCTCTCTTGAACCCCTCGACTGAGTTCGCCATCACCACCTCCTCAGGCAAGCAATTCCAGATTCTCACTGCCCTAACAGTAAAGAATCCTCTTCTATGTTGGTGGAAAAACCTTCTCTCCTCCAGACGCAAAGAATGCCCCCTTGTGCCCGTCACCTTCCTTGGTATAAACAGATCCTCAGCGAGATATTTGTATTGTCCCCTTATATACTTATACATGGTTATTAGATCGCCCCTCAGTCGTCTTTTTTCTAGACTAAATAATCCTAATTTTGCTAATCTATCTGGGTATTGTAGTTCTCCCATCCCCTTTATTAATTTTGTTGCCCTCCTTTGTACTCTCTCTAGTTCCATTATATCCTTCATGAGCACCGGTGCCCAAAACTGGACACAGTACTCCATGTGCGGTCTAACTAGGGATTTGTACAGAGGCAGTATAATGCTCTCATCATGTGTATCCAGACCTCTTTTAATGCACCCCATGATCCTGTTTGCCTTGGCAGCTGCTGCCTGGCACTGGCTGCTCCAGGTAAGTTTATCATTAACTAGGATCCCCAAGTCCTTCTCCCTGTCAGATTTACCCAGTGGTTTCCCATTCAGTGTGTAATGGTGATATTGATTCCTTCTTCCCATGTGTATAACCTTACATTTATCATTGTTAAACCTCATCTGCCACCTTTCAGCCCAAGTTTCCAACTTATCCAGATCCATCTGTAGCAGAATACTATCTTCTCTTGTATTAACTGCTTTACATAGTTTTGTATCATCTGCAAATATCGATATTTTACTGTGTAAACCTTCTACCAGATCATTAATGAATATGTTGAAGAGAACAGGTCCCAATACCGACCCCTGCGGTACTCCACTGGTCACAGCGACCCAGATAGAGACTATACCATTTATAACCACCCTCTGCTTTCTATCACTAAGCCAGTTACTAACCCATTTACACACATTTTCCCCCAGACCAAGCATTCTCATTTTGTGTACCAACCTCTTGTGCGGCACGGTATCAAACGCTTTGGAAAAATCGAGATATACCACGTCCAATGACTCACCGTGGTCCAGTCTATAGCTTACCTCTTCATAAAAACTGATTAGATTGGTTTGACAGGAGCGATTTCTCATAAACCCATGCTGATATGGAGTTAAACAGTTATTCTCATTGAGATAATCCAGAATAACATCCCTCAGAAACCCTTCAAATATTTTACCAACAATAGAGGTTAGACTTACTGGCCTATAATTTCCAGGTTCACTTTTAGAGCCCTTTTTGAATATTGGCACCACATTTGCTATGCGCCAGTCCTGCGGAACAGACCCTGTCGCTATAGAGTCCCTAAAAATAAGAAATAATGGTTTATCTATTACATTACTTAGTTCTCTTAGTACTCGTGGGTGTATGCCATCCGGACCCGGAGATTTATCTATTTTAATCTTATTTAGCCGGTTTCGCACCTCTTCTTGGGTTAGATTGGTGACCCTTAATATAGGGTTTTCATTGTTTCTTGGGATTTCACCTAGCATTTCATTTTCCACCGTGAATACCGTGGAGAAGAAGGTGTTTAATATGTTAGCTTTTTCCTCGTCATCTACAACCATTCTTTCCTCACTATTTTTTAAGGGGCCTACATTTTCAGTTTTTATTCTTTTACTATTGATATAGTTGAAGAACAGTTTGGGATTAGTTTTACTCTCCTTAGCAATGTGCTTCTCTGTTTCCTTTTTGGCAGCTTTAATTAGTTTTTTAGATAAAGTATTTTTCTCCCTATAGTTTTTTAGAGCTTCAATGGTGCCATCCTGCTTTAGTAGTGCAAATGCTTTCTTTTTACTGTTAATTGCCTGTCTTACTTCTAACAAAGTAACACTTCTAACAAAGTGTGATATGTTTTCAGGTATCTCCTATACTAATAGAGCCACATGCTCACCGGTTTGCCACATGATGTAGGCCTATGGACTGAACAAGAAACCACCAAAAATTTTAACCAGTCATCGTTCTCACAACACTGAGGACCAGTCATTCGAAATGACTTCTCCATGCATTTTATGCATTGGTAAAAGCACTATGATGAAAAGTGTGATATGTTTTCAGGTATCTCCTATACTAATAGAGCCACATGCTCACCGGTTTGCCACATGATGTAGGCCTATGGACTGAACAAGAAACCACCAAAAATTTTAACCAGTCATCATTCTCACAACACTGAGGACCAGTCATTCGAAATGACTTCTCCATGCATTTTATGCATTGGTAAAAGCACTATGATGAAAAGTGTGATATGTTTTCAGGTATCTCCTATACTAATAGAGCCACATGCTCACCGGTTTGCCACATGATGTAGGCCTATGGACTGAACAAGAAACCACCAAAAATTTTAACCAGTCATCGTTCTCACAACACTGAGGACCAGTCATTCGAAATGACTTCTCCATGCATTTTATGCATTGGTAAAAGCACTATGATGAAAAGTGTGATATGTTTTCAGGTATCTCCTATACTAATAGAGCCACATGCTCACCGGTTTGCCACATGATGTAGGCCTATGGACTGAACAAGAAACCACCAAAAATTTTAACCAGTCATCGTTCTCACAACACTGAGGACCAGTCATTCGAAATGACTTCTCCATGCATTTTATGCATTGGTAAAAGCACTATGATGAAAAGTGTGATATGTTTTCAGGTTTCTCCTATACTAATAGAGCCACATGCTCACCGGTTTGCCACATGATGTAGGCCTATGGACTGAACAAGAAACCACCAAAAATTTTAACCAGTCATCGTTCTCACAACACTGAGGACCAGTCATTCGAAATGACTTCTCCATGCATTTTATGCATTGGTAAAAGCACTATGATGAAAAGTGTGATATGTTTTCAGGTATCTCCTATACTAATAGAGCCACATGCTCACCGGTTTGCCACATGATGTAGGCCTATGGACTGAACAAGAAACCACCAAAAATTTTAACCAGTCATCGTTCTCACAACACTGAGGACCAGTCATTCGAAATGACTTCTCCATGCATTTTATGCATTGGTAAAAGCACTATGATGAAAAGTGTGATGTTTTCAGGTATCTCCTATACTAATAGAGCCACATGCTCACCGGTTTGCCACATGATGTAGGCCTATGGACTGAACAAGAAACCACCAAAAATTTTAACCAGTCATCGTTCTCACAACACTGAGGACCAGTCATTCGAAATGACTTCTCCATGCATTTTATGCATTGGTAAAAGCACTATGATGAAAAGTGTGATATGTTTTCAGGTATCTCCTATACTAATAGAGCCACATGCTCACCGGTTTGCCACATGATGTAGGCCTATGGACTGAACAAGAAACCACCAAAAATTTTAACCAGTCATCGTTCTCACAACACTGAGGACCAGTCATTCGAAATGACTTCTCCATGCATTTTATGCATTGGTAAAAGCACTATGATGAAAAGTGTGATATGTTTTCAGGTATCTCCTATACTAATAGAGCCACATGCTCACCGGTTTGCCACATGATGTAGGCCTATGGACTGAACAAGAAACCACCAAAAATTTTAACCAGTCATCGTTCTCACAACACTGAGGACCAGTCATTCGAAATGACTTCTCCATGCATTTTATGCATTGGTAAAAGCACTATGATGAAAAGTGTGATATGTTTTCAGGTATCTCCTATACTAATAGAGCCACATGCTCACCGGTTTGCCACATGATGTAGGCCTATGGACTGAACAAGAAACCACCAAAAATTTTAACCAGTCATCGTTCTCACAACACTGAGTACCAGTCATTCGAAATTACTTCTCCATGCATTTTATGCATTGGTAAAAGCACTATGATGAAAATTGTGATATGTTTTCAGGTATCTCCTATACTAATAGAGCCACATGCTCACCGGTTTGCCACATGATGTAGGCCTATGGAGTGAACAAGAAACCACCAAAAATTTTAACCAGTCATCGTTCTCACAACACTGAGGACCAGTCATTCAAACTGACTTCTCCATGCATTTTATGCATTGGTAAAAGCACTATGATGAAAAGTGTGATATGTTTTCAGGTATCTCCTATGCTAATAGAGCCACATGCTCACCGGTTTGCAACATGATGTAGGCCTATGGACTGAACAAGAAACCACCAAAAATTTTAACCAGTCATCGTTCTCACAACACTGAGGACCAGTCATTCGAAATGACTTCTCCATGCATTTTATGCATTTGTTAAAAGCACTATGATGAAAAGTGTGATATGTTTTCAGGTATCTCCTATACTAATAGAGCCACATGCTCACCGGTTTGCCACATGATGTAGGCCTATGGACTGAACAAGAAACCACCAAAAATTTTAACCAGTCATCGTTCTCACAACACTGAGGACCAGTCATTCGAAATGACTTCTCCATGCATTTTATGCATTGGTAAAAGCACTATGATGAAAAGTGTGATATCTTTTCAGGTATCTCCTATACTAATAGAGCCACATGCTCACCGGTTTGCCACATGATGTAGGCCTATGGACTGAACAAGAAACCACCAAAAATTTTAACCAGTCATCGTTCTCACAACACTGAGGGCCAGTCATTCGAAATGACTTCTCCATGCATTTTATGCATTGGTAAAAGCACTATGATGAAAAGTGTGATATGTTTTCAGGTATCTCCTATACTAATAGAGCCACATGCTCACCGGTTTGCCACATGATGTAGGCCTATGGACTGAACAAGAAACCACCAAAAATTTTAACCAGTCATCGTTCTCACAACACTGAGGAACAGTCATTCGAAATGACTTCTCCATGCATTTTATGCATTGGTAAAAGCACTATGATGAAAAGTGTGATGTTTTCAGGTATCTCCTATACTAATAGAGCCACATGCTCACCGGTTTGCCACATGATGTAGGCCTATGGACTGAACAAGAAACCACCAAAAATTTTAACCAGTCATCGTTCTCACAACACTGAGGACCAGTCATTCGAAATGACTTCTCCATGCATTTTATGCATTGGTAAAAGCACTATGATGAAAAGTGTGATATGTTTTCAGGTATCTCCTATACTAATAGAGCCACATGCTCACCGGTTTGCCACATGATGTAGGCCTATGGACTGAACAAGAAACCACCAAAAATTTTAACCAGTCATCGTTCTCACAACACTGAGGACCAGTCATTCGAAATGACTTCTCCATGCATTTTATGCATTGGTAAAAGCACTATGATGAAAAGTGTGATATGTTTTCAGGTATCTCCTATACTAATAGAGCCACATGCTCACCGGTTTGCCACATGATGTAGGCCTATGGACTGAACAAGAAACCACCAAAAATTTTAACCAGTCATCGTTCTCACAACACTGAGGACCAGTCATTCGAAATGACTTCTCCATGCATTTTATGCATTGGTAAAAGCACTATGATGAAAAGTGTGATATGTTTTCAGGTATCTCCTATACTAATAGAGCCACATGCTCACCGGTTTGCCACATGATGTAGGCCTATGGACTGAACAAGAAACCACCAAAAATTTTAACCAGTCATCGTTCTCACAACACTGAGGACCAGTCATTCGAAATGACTTCTCCATGCATTTTATGCATTGGTAAAAGCACTATGATGAAAAGTGTGATATGTTTTCAGGTATCTCCTATACTAATAGAGCCACATGCTCACCGGTTTGCCACATGATGTAGGCCTATGGACTGAACAAGAAACCACCAAAAATTTTAACCAGTCATCGTTCTCACAACACTGAGGACCAGTCATTCGAAATGACTTCTCCATGCATTTTATGCATTGGTAAAAGCACTATGATGAAAAGTGTGATATGTTTTCAGGTATCTCCTATACTAATAGAGCCACATGCTCACCGGTTTGCAACATGATGTAGGCCTATGGACTGAACAAGAAACCACCAAAAATTTTAACCAGTCATCGTTCTCACAACACTGAGGACCAGTCATTCGAAATGACTTCTCCATGCATTTTATGCATTGGTAAAAGCACTATGATGAAAAGTGTGATATGTTTTCAGGTATCTCCTATACTAATAGAGCCACATGCTCACCGGTTTGCACATGATGTAGGCCTATGGACTGAACAAGAAACCACCAAAAATTTTAACCAGTCATCGTTCTCACAACACTGAGGACCAGTCATTCGAAATGACTTCTCCATGCATTTTATGCATTGGTAAAAGCACTATGATGAAAAGTGTGATATGTTTTCAGGTATCTCCTATACTAATAGAGCCACATGCTCACCGGTTTGCAACATGATGTAGGCCTATGGACTGAACAAGAAACCACCAAAAATTTTAACCAGTCATCGTTCTCACAACACTGAGGACCAGTCATTCGAAATGACTTCTCCATGCATTTTATGCATTTGTTAAAAGCACTATGATGAAAAGTGTGATATGTTTTCAGGTATCTCCTATACTAATAGAGCCACATGCTCACCGGTTTGCCACATGATGTAGGCCTATGGACTGAACAAGAACCACCAAAAATTTTAACCAGTCATCGTTCTCACAACACTGAGGACCAGTCATTCGAAATGACTTCTCCATGCATTTTATGCATTGGTAAAAGCACTATGATGAAAAGTGTGAAATGTTTTCAGGGTATCTCCTATACTAATAGAGCCACATGGCTCACCGGTTTGCCACATGATGTAGGCCTATGGACTGAACAAGAAACCACCAAAAATTTTAACCAGTCATCGTTCTCACAACACTGAGGACCAGTCATTCGAAATGACTTCTCCATGCATTTTATGCATTGGTAAAAAGCACTATGATGAAAAGTGTGATATGTTTTTCAGGTATCTCCTATACTAATAGAGCCACATGCTCACCGGTTTGCCACATGATGTAGGCCTATGGACTGAACAAGAAACCACCAAAAATTTTAACCAGTCATCGTTCTCACAACACTGAGGACCAGTCATTCGAAATGACTTCTCCATGCATTTTATGCATTGGTAAAAGCACTATGATGAAAAGTGTGATATGTTTTCAGGTATCTCCTATACTAATAGAGCCACATGCTCACCGGTTTGCCACATGATGTAGGCCTATGGACTGAACAAGAAACCACCAAAAATTTTAACCAGTCATCGTTCTCACAACACTGAGGACCAGTCATTCGAAATGACTTCTCCATGCATTTTATGCATTGGTAAAAGCACTATGATGAAAAGTGTGATATGTTTTCAGGTATCTCCTATACTAATAGAGCCACATGCTCACCGGTTTGCCACATGATTGTAGGCCTATGGACTGAACAAGAAACCACCAAAAATTTTAACCAGTCATCGTTCTCACAACACTGAGGACCAGTCATTCGAAATGACTTCTCCATGCATTTTATGCATTGGTAAAAGCACTATGATGAAAAGTGTGATATGTTTTCAGGTATCTCCTATACTAATAGAGCCACATGCTCACCGGTTTGCCACATGATGTAGGCCTATGGACTGAACAAGAAACCACCAAAAATTTTAACCAGTCATCGTTCTCACAACACTGAGGACCAGTCATTCGAAATGACTTCTCCATGCATTTTATGCATTTGTTAAAAGCACTATGATGAAAAGTGTGATATGTTTTTCAGGTATCTCCTATACTAATAGAGCCACATGCTCACCGGTTTGCCACATGATGTAGGCCTATGGACTGAACAAGAAACCACCAAAAATTTTAACCAGTCATCGTTCTCACAACACTGAGGGCCAGTCATTCGAAATGACTTCTCCATGCATTTTATGCATTGGTTAAAAGCACTATGATGAAAAGTGTGATATGTTTTCAGGTATCTCCTATACTAATAGAGCCACATGCTCACCGGTTTGCCACATGATGTAGGCCTATGGACTGAACAAGAAACCACCAAAAATTTTAACCAGTCATCGTTCTCACAACACTGAGGAAACAGTCATTCGAAATGACTTTCTCCATGCATTTTATGCATTGGTAAAAGCACTATGATGAAAAGTGTGATGTTTTCAGGTATCTCCTATATCTAATAGAGCCACATGCTCACTCGGTTTGGCCACATGGAATTGTAGGCCTTATGGACTGAACAAAGAAACCCACCAAAAAATTTTAACCATCCATCGTTCTCACAACACTGGAGGAACAGGTCATTTCGAAATGACTTCTCCATGCAGTTTTAGTGCATTGTAAAAGCACTATGATAGAAAAGTGTGATTGTTTTTACTAATAGAGCCATATGCTCACCGGTTTGCCACATGATGTTGGCCTATGGACTGAACAAGAAACCACCAAAAATTTTAACCAGTCATCGTTCTCACAACACTGAGGACCAGTCATTCGAAATGACTTCTCCATGCATTTTATGCATTGGTAAAAGCACTATGATGAAAAGTGTGATATGTTTTCAGGTATCTCCTATACTAATAGAGCCACATGCTCACCGGTTTGCCACATGATGTAGGCCTATGGACTGAACAAGAAACCACCAAAAATTTTAACCAGTCATCGTTGTCACAACACTGAGGACCAGTCATTCGAAATGACTTCTCCATGCATTTTATGCATTGGTAAAAGCACTATGATGAAAAGTGTGATATGTTTTCAGGTATCTCCTATACTAATAGAGCCACATGCTCATCAGGTTTGCCACATGATGTAGGCCTATGGACTGAACAAGAAACCACCAAAAATTTTAACCAGTCATCGTTCTCACAACACTGAGGACCAGTCATTCGAAATGACTTCTCCATGCATTTTATGCATTGGTAAAAGCACTATGATGAAAAGTGTGATATGTTTTCAGGTATCTCCTATACTAATAGAGCCACATGCTCACCGGTTTGCCACATGATGTAGGCCTATGGACTGAACAAGAAACCATCAAAAATTTTAACCAGTCATCGTTCTCACAACACTGAGGACCAGTCATTCGAAATGACTTCTCCATGCATTTTATGCATTGGTAAAAGCACTATGATGAAAAGTGTGATATGTTTTCAGGTATCTCCTATACTAATAGAGCCACATGCTCACCGGTTTGCCACATGATGTAGGCCTATGGACTGAACAAGAAACCACCAAAAATTTTAACCAGTCATCGTTCTCACAACACTGAGGACCAGTCATTCGAAATGACTTCTCCATGCATTTTATGTATTGGTAAAAGCACTATGATGAAAAGTGTGATATGTTTTCAGGTATCTCCTATACTAATAGAGCCACATGCTCACCGGTTTGCCACATGATGTAGGCCTATGGACTGAACAAGAAACCACCAAAAATTTTAACCAGTCATCGTTCTCACAACACTGAGGACCAGTCATTCGAAATGACTTCTCCATGCATTTTATGCATTGGTAAAAGCACTATGATGAAAAGTGTGATATGTTTTCAGGTATCTCCTATACTAATAGAGCCACATGCTCACCGGTTTGCCACATGATGTAGGCCTATGGACTGAACAAGAAACCACCAAAAATTTTAACCAGTCATCGTTCTCACAACACTGAGGACCAGTCATTCGAAATGACTTCTCCATGCATTTTATGCATTGGTAAAAGCACTATGATGAAAAGTGTGATATGTTTTCAGGTATCTCCTATACTAATAGAGCCACATGCTCACCGGTTTGCCACATGATGTAGGCCTATGGACTGAACAAGAAACCACCAAAATTTTAACCAGTCATCGTTCTCACAACACTGAGGACCAGTCATTCGAAATGACTTCTCCATGCATTTTATGCATTGGTAAAAGCACTATGATGAAAAGTGTGATATGTTTTCAGGTATCTCCTATACTAATAGAGCCACTATGCTCACCGGTTTGCCACATGATGTAGGCCTATGGACTGAACAAGAAACCACCAAAAATTTTAACCAGTCATCGTTCTCACAACACTGAGGACCAGTCATTCGAAATGACTTCTCCATGCATTTTATGCATTGGTAAAAGCACTATGATGAAAAGTGTGATATGTTTTCAGGTATCTCCTATACTAATAGAGCCACATGCTCACCGGTTTGCCACATGATGTAGGCCTATGGACTGAACAAGAAACCACCAAAAATTTTAACCAGTCATCGTTCTCACAACACTGAGGACCAGTCATTCGAAATGACTTCTCCATGCATTTTATGCATTGGTAAAAGCACTATGATGAAAAGTGTGATATGTTTTCAGGTATCTCCTATACTAATAGAGCCACATGCTCATCAGTTTGCCACATGATGTAGGCCTATGGACTGAACAAGAAACCACCAAAAATTTTAACCAGTCATCGTTCTCACAACACTGAGGACCAGTCATTCGAAATGACTTCTCCATGCATTTTATGCATTGGTAAAAGCACTATGATGAAAAGTGTGATATGTTTTCAGGTATCTCCTATACTAATAGAGCCACATGCTCACCGGTTTGCCACATGATGTAGGCCTATGGACTGAACAAGAAACCACCAAAATTTTAACCAGTCATCGTTCTCACAACACTGAGGACCAGTCATTCGAAATGACTTCTCCATGCATTTTATGCATTGGTAAAAGCACTATGATGAAAAGTGTGATATGTTTTCAGGTATCTCCTATACTAATAGAGCCACATGCTCACCGGTTTGCCACATGATGTAGGCCTATGGACTGAACAAGAAACCACCAAAAATTTTAACCAGTCATCGTTCTCACAACACTGAGGACCAGTCATTCGAAATGACTTCTCCATGCATTTTATGCATTGTAAAAGCACTATGATGAAAAGTGTGATATGTTTTCAGGTATCTCCTATACTAATAGAGCCACATGCTCACCGGTTTGCCACATGATGTAGGCCTATGGACTGAACAAGAAACCACCAAAAATTTTAACCAGTCATCGTTCTCACAACACTGAGGACCAGTCATTCGAAATGACTTCTCCATGCATTTTATGCATTGGTAAAAGCACTATGATGAAAAGTGTGATATGTTTTCAGGTATCTCCTATACTAATAGAGCCACATGCTCACCGGTTTGCCACATGATGTAGGCCTATGGACTGAACAAGAAACCATCAAAAATTTTAACCAGTCATCGTTCTCACAACACTGAGGACCAGTCATTCGAAATGACTTCTCCATGCATTTTATGCATTGGTAAAAGCACTATGATGAAAAGTGTGATATGTTTTCAGGTATCTCCTATACTAATAGAGCCACATGCTCACCGGTTTGCCACATGATGTAGGCCTATGGACTGAACAAGAAACCACCAAAAATTTTAACCAGTCATCGTTCTCACAACACTGAGGACCAGTCATTCGAAATGACTTCTCCATGCATTTTATGTATTGGTAAAAGCACTATGATGAAAAGTGTGATATGTTTTCAGGTATCTCCTATACTAATAGAGCCACATGCTCACCGGTTTGCCACATGATGTAGGCCTATGGACTGAACAAGAAACCACCAAAAATTTTAACCAGTCATCGTTCTCACAACACTGAGGACCAGTCATTCGAAATGACTTCTCCATGCATTTTATGCATTGGTAAAAGCACTATGATGAAAAGTGTGATATGTTTTCAGGTATCTCCTATACTAATAGAGCCACATGCTCACGCGTTTGCCACATGATGTAGGCCTATGGACTGAACAAGAAACCACCAAAAATTTTAACCAGTCATCGTTCTCACAACACTGAGGACCAGTCATTCGAAATGACTTCTCCATGCATTTTATGCATTGGTAAAAGCACTATGATGAAAAGTGTGATATGTTTTCAGGTATCTCCTATACTAATAGAGCCACATGCTCACCGGTTTGCCACATGATGTAGGCCTATGGACTGAACAAGAAACCACCAAAAATTTTAACCAGTCATCGTTCTCACAACACTGAGGACCAGTCATTCGAAATGACTTCTCCATGCATTTTATGCATTGGTAAAAGCACTATGATGAAAAGTGTGATATGTTTTCAGGTATCTCCTATACTAATAGAGCCATATGCTCACCGGTTTGCCACATGATGTTGGCCTATGGACTGAACAAGAAACCACCAAAAATTTTAACCAGTCATCGTTCTCACAACACTGAGGACCAGTCATTCGAAATGACTTCTCCATGCATTTTATGCATTGGTAAAAGCACTATGATGAAAAGTGTGATATGTTTTCAGGTATCTCCTATACTAATAGAGCCACATGCTCACCGGTTTGCCACATGATGTAGGCCTATGGACTGAACAAGAAACCACCAAAAATTTTAACCAGTCATCGTTGTCACAACACTGAGGACCAGTCATTCGAAATGACTTCTCCATGCATTTTATGCATTGGTAAAAGCACTATGATGAAAAGTTGTGATATGTTTTCAGGTATCTCCTATACTAATAGAGCCACATGCTCATCAGTTTGCCACATGATGTAGGCCTATGGACTGAACAAGAAACCACCAAAAATTTTAACCAGTCATCGTTCTCACAACACTGAGGACCAGTCATTCGAAATGACTTCTCCATGCATTTTATGCATTGGTAAAAGCACTATGATGAAAAGTGTGATATGTTTTCAGGTATCTCCTATACTAATAGAGCCACATGCTCACCGGTTTGCCACATGATGTAGGCCTATGGACTGAACAAGAAACCACCAAAAATTTTAACCAGTCATCGTTCTCACAACACTGAGGACCAGTCATTCGAAATGACTTCTCCATGCATTTTATGCATTGGTAAAAGCACTATGATGAAAAGTGTGATATGTTTTCAGGTATCTCCTATACTAATAGAGCCACATGCTCACCGGTTTGCCACATGATGTAGGCCTATGGACTGAACAAGAAACCACCAAAAATTTTAACCAGTCATCGTTCTCACAACACTGAGGACCAGTCATTCGAAATGACTTCTCCATGCATTTTATGCATTGGTAAAAGCACTATGATGAAAAGTGTGATATGTTTTCAGGTATCTCCTATACTAATAGAGCCACATGCTCACCGGTTTGCCACATGATGTAGGCCTATGGACTGAACAAGAAACCACCAAAAATTTTAACCAGTCATCGTTCTCACAACACTGAGGACCAGTCATTCGAAATGACTTCTCCATGCATTTTATGCATTGGTAAAAGCACTATGATGAAAAGTGTGATATGTTTTCAGGTATCTCCTATACTAATAGAGCCACATGCTCACCGGTTTGCCACATGATGTAGGCCTATGGACTGAACAAGAAACCACCAAAAATTTTAACCAGTCATCGTTCTCACAACACTGAGGACCAGTCATTCGAAATGACTTCTCCATGCATTTTATGCATTGGTAAAAGCACTATGATGAAAAGTGTGATATGTTTTCAGGTATCTCCTATACTAATAGAGCCACATGCTCACCGGTTTGCCACATGATGTAGGCCTATGGACTGAACAAGAAACCACCAAAAATTTTAACCAGTCATCGTTCTCACAACACTGAGGACCAGTCATTCGAAATGACTTCTCCATGCATTTTATGCATTGGTAAAAGCACTATGATGAAAAGTGTGATATGTTTTCAGGTATCTCCTATACTAATAGAGCCACATGCTCACCGGTTTGCCACATGATGTAGGCCTATGGACTGAACAAGAAACCACCAAAAATTTTAACCAGTCATCGTTCTCACAACACTGAGGACCAGTCATTCGAAATGACTTCTCCATGCATTTTATGCATTGGTAAAAGCACTATGATGAAAAGTGTGATATGTTTTCAGGTATCTCCTATACTAATAGAGCCACATGCTCACCGGTTTGCCACATGATGTAGGCCTATGGACTGAACAAGAAACCACCAAAAATTTTAACCAGTCATCGTTCTCACAACACTGAGGACCAGTCATTCGAAATGACTTCTCCATGCATTTTATGCATTGGTAAAAGGCACTATGATGAAAAGTGTGATATGTTTTCAGGTATCTCCTATACTAATAGAGCCACATGCTCACCGGTTTGCCACATGATGTAGGCCTATGGACTGAACAAGAAACCACCAAAAATTTTAACCAGTCATCGTTCTCACAACACTGAGGACCAGTCATTCGAAATGACTTCTCCATGCATTTTATGCATTGGTAAAAGCACTATGATGAAAAGTGTGATATGTTTTCAGGTATCTCCTATACTAATAGAGCCACATGCTCACCGGTTTGCCACATGATGTAGGCCTATGGACTGAACAAGAAACCACCAAAAATTTTAACCAGTCATCGTTCTCACAACACTGAGGACCAGTCATTCGAAATGACTTCTCCATGCATTTTATGCATTGGTAAAAGCACTATGATGAAAAGTGTGATATGTTTTCAGGTATCTCCTATACTAATAGAGCCACATGCTCACCGGTTTGCCACATGATGTAGGCCTATGGACTGAACAAGAAACCACCAAAAATTTTAACCAGTCATCGTTCTCACAACACTGAGGACCAGTCATTCGAAATGACTTCTCCATGCATTTTATGCATTGGTAAAAGCACTATGATGAAAAGTGTGATATGTTTTCAGGTATCTCCTATACTAATAGAGCCACATGCTCACCGGTTTGCCACATGATGTAGGCCTATGGACTGAACAAGAAACCACCAAAAATTTTAACCAGTCATCGTTCTCACAACACTGAGGACCAGTCATTCGAAATGACTTCTCCATGCATTTTATGCATTGGTAAAAGCACTATGATGAAAAGTGTGATATGTTTTCAGGTATCTCCTATACTAATAGAGCCACATGCTCACCGGTTTGCCACATGATGTAGGCCTATGGACTGAACAAGAAACCACCAAAAATTTTAACCAGTCATCGTTCTCACAACACTGAGGACCAGTCATTCGAAATGACTTCTCCATGCATTTTATGCATTGGTAAAAGCACTATGATGAAAAGTGTGATATGTTTTCAGGTATCTCCTATACTAATAGAGCCACATGCTCACCGGTTTGCCACATGATGTAGGCCTATGGACTGAACAAGAAACCACCAAAAATTTTAACCAGTCATCGTTCTCACAACACTGAGGACCAGTCATTCGAAATGACTTCTCCATGCATTTTATGCATTGGTAAAAGCACTATGATGAAAAGTGTGATATGTTTTCAGGTATCTCCTATACTAATAGAGCCACATGCTCACCGGTTTGCCACATGATGTAGGCCTATGGACTGAACAAGAAACCACCAAAAATTTTAACCAGTCATCGTTCTCACAACACTGAGGACCAGTCATTCGAAATGACTTCTCCATGCATTTTATGCATTGGTAAAAGCACTATGATGAAAAGTGTGATATGTTTTCAGGTATCTCCTATACTAATAGAGCCACATGCTCACCGGTTTGCCACATGATGTAGGCCTATGGACTGAACAAGAAACCACCAAAAATTTTAACCAGTCATCGTTCTCACAACACTGAGGACCAGTCATTCGAAATGACTTCTCCATGCATTTTATGCATTGGTAAAAGCACTATGATGAAAAGTGTGATATGTTTTCAGGTATCTCCTATACTAATAGAGCCACATGCTCACCGGTTTGCCACATGATGTAGGCCTATGGACTGAACAAGAAACCACCAAAAATTTTAACCAGTCATCGTTCTCACAACACTGAGGACCAGTCATTCGAAATGACTTCTCCATGCATTTTATGCATTGGTAAAAGCACTATGATGAAAAGTGTGATATGTTTTCAGGTATCTCCTATACTAATAGAGCCACATGCTCACCGGTTTGCCACATGATGTAGGCCTATGGACTGAACAAGAAACCACCAAAAATTTTAACCAGTCATCGTTCTCACAACACTGAGGACCAGTCATTCGAAATGACTTCTCCATGCATTTTATGCATTGGTAAAAGCACTATGATGAAAAGTGTGATATGTTTTCAGGTATCTCCTATACTAATAGAGCCACATGCTCACCGGTTTGCCACATGATGTAGGCCTATGGACTGAACAAGAAACCACCAAAAATTTTAACCAGTCATCGTTCTCACAACACTGAGGACCAGTCATTCGAAATGACTTCTCCATGCATTTTATGCATTGGTAAAAGCACTATGATGAAAAGTGTGATATGTTTTCAGGTATCTCCTATACTAATAGAGCCACATGCTCACCGGTTTGCCACATGATGTAGGCCTATGGACTGAACAAGAAACCACCAAAAATTTTAACCAGTCATCGTTCTCACAACACTGAGGACCAGTCATTCGAAATGACTTCTCCATGCATTTTATGCATTGGTAAAAGCACTATGATGAAAAGTGTGATATGTTTTCAGGTATCTCCTATACTAATAGAGCCACATGCTCACCGGTTTGCCACATGATGTAGGCCTATGGACTGAACAAGAAACCACCAAAAATTTTAACCAGTCATCGTTCTCACAACACTGAGGACCAGTCATTCGAAATGACTTCTCCATGCATTTTATGCATTGGTAAAAGCACTATGATGAAAAGTGTGATATGTTTTCAGGTATCTCCTATACTAATAGAGCCACATGCTCACCGGTTTGCCACATGATGTAGGCCTATGGACTGAACAAGAAACCACCAAAAATTTTAACCAGTCATCGTTCTCACAACACTGAGGACCAGTCATTCGAAATGACTTCTCCATGCATTTTATGCATTGGTAAAAGCACTATGATGAAAAGTGTGATATGTTTTCAGGTATCTCCTATACTAATAGAGCCACATGCTCACCGGTTTGCCACATGATGTAGGCCTATGGACTGAACAAGAAACCACCAAAAATTTTAACCAGTCATCGTTCTCACAACACTGAGGACCAGTCATTCGAAATGACTTCTCCATGCATTTTATGCATTGGTAAAAGCACTATGATGAAAAGTGTGATATGTTTTCAGGTATCTCCTATACTAATAGAGCCACATGCTCACCGGTTTGCCACATGATGTAGGCCTATGGACTGAACAAGAAACCACCAAAAATTTTAACCAGTCATCGTTCTCACAACACTGAGGACCAGTCATTCGAAATGACTTCTCCATGCATTTTATGCATTGGTAAAAGCACTATGATGAAAAGTGTGATATGTTTTCAGGTATCTCCTATACTAATAGAGCCACATGCTCACCGGTTTGCCACATGATGTAGGCCTATGGACTGAACAAGAAACCACCAAAAATTTTAACCAGTCATCGTTCTCACAACACTGAGGACCAGTCATTCGAAATGACTTCTCCATGCATTTTATGCATTGGTAAAAGCACTATGATGAAAAGTGTGATATGTTTTCAGGTATCTCCTATACTAATAGAGCCACATGCTCACCGGTTTGCCACATGATGTAGGCCTATGGACTGAACAAGAAACCACCAAAAATTTTAACCAGTCATCGTTCTCACAACACTGAGGACCAGTCATTCGAAATGACTTCTCCATGCATTTTATGCATTGGTAAAAGCACTATGATGAAAAGTGTGATATGTTTTCAGGTATCTCCTATACTAATAGAGCCACATGCTCACCGGTTTGCCACATGATGTAGGCCTATGGACTGAACAAGAAACCACCAAAAATTTTAACCAGTCATCGTTCTCACAACACTGAGGACCAGTCATTCGAAATGACTTCTCCATGCATTTTATGCATTGGTAAAAGCACTATGATGAAAGATGTGTGATATGTTTTCAGGTATCTCCTATACTAATAGAGCCACATGCTCACCGGTTTGCCACATGATGTAGGCCTATGGACTGAACAAGAAACCACCAAAAATTTTAACCAGTCATCGTTCTCACAACACTGAGGACCAGTCATTCGAAATGACTTCTCCATGCATTTTATGCATTGGTAAAAGCACTATGATGAAAAGTGTGATATGTTTTCAGGTATCTCCTATACTAATAGAGCCACATGCTCACCGGTTTGCCACATGATGTAGGCCTATGGACTGAACAAGAAACCACCAAAAATTTTAACCAGTCATCGTTCTCACAACACTGAGGACCAGTCATTCGAAATGACTTCTCCATGCATTTTATGCATTGGTAAAAGCACTATGATGAAAAGTGTGATATGTTTTCAGGTATCTCCTATACTAATAGAGCCACATGCTCACCGGTTTGCCACATGATGTAGGCCTATGGACTGAACAAGAAACCACCAAAAATTTTAACCAGTCATCGTTCTCACAACACTGAGGACCAGTCATTCGAAATGACTTCTCCATGCATTTTATGCATTGGTAAAAGCACTATGATGAAAAGTGTGATATGTTTTCAGGTATCTCCTATACTAATAGAGCCACATGCTCACCGGTTTGCCACATGATGTAGGCCTATGGACTGAACAAGAAACCACCAAAAATTTTAACCAGTCATCGTTCTCACAACACTGAGGACCAGTCATTCGAAATGACTTCTCCATGCATTTTATGCATTGGTAAAAGCACTATGATGAAAAGTGTGATATGTTTTCAGGTATCTCCTATACTAATAGAGCCACATGCTCACCGGTTTGCCACATGATGTAGGCCTATGGACTGAACAAGAAACCACCAAAAATTTTAACCAGTCATCGTTCTCACAACACTGAGGACCAGTCATTCGAAATGACTTCTCCATGCATTTTATGCATTGGTAAAAGCACTATGATGAAAAGTGTGATATGTTTTCAGGTATCTCCTATACTAATAGAGCCACATGCTCACCGGTTTGCCACATGATGTAGGCCTATGGACTGAACAAGAAACCACCAAAAATTTTAACCAGTCATCGTTCTCACAACACTGAGGACCAGTCATTCGAAATGACTTCTCCATGCATTTTATGCATTGGTAAAAGCACTATGATGAAAAGTGTGATATGTTTTCAGGTATCTCCTATACTAATAGAGCCACATGCTCACCGGTTTGCCACATGATGTAGGCCTATGGACTGAACAAGAAACCACCAAAAATTTTAACCAGTCATCGTTCTCACAACACTGAGGACCAGTCATTCGAAATGACTTCTCCATGCATTTTATGCATTGGTAAAAGCACTATGATGAAAAGTGTGATATGTTTTCAGGTATCTCCTATACTAATAGAGCCACATGCTCACCGGTTTGCCACATGATGTAGGCCTATGGACTGAACAAGAAACCACCAAAAATTTTAACCAGTCATCGTTCTCACAACACTGAGGACCAGTCATTCGAAATGACTTCTCCATGCATTTTATGCATTGGTAAAAGCACTATGATGAAAAGTGTGATATGTTTTCAGGTATCTCCTATACTAATAGAGCCACATGCTCACCGGTTTGCCACATGATGTAGGCCTATGGACTGAACAAGAAACCACCAAAAATTTTAACCAGTCATCGTTCTCACAACACTGAGGACCAGTCATTCGAAATGACTTCTCCATGCATTTTATGCATTGGTAAAAGCACTATGATGAAAAGTGTGATATGTTTTCAGGTATCTCCTATACTAATAGAGCCACATGCTCACCGGTTTGCCACATGATGTAGGCCTATGGACTGAACAAGAAACCACCAAAAATTTTAACCAGTCATCGTTCTCACAACACTGAGGACCAGTCATTCGAAATGACTTCTCCATGCATTTTATGCATTGGTAAAAGCACTATGATGAAAAGTGTGATATGTTTTCAGGTATCTCCTATACTAATAGAGCCACATGCTCACCGGTTTGCCACATGATGTAGGCCTATGGACTGAACAAGAAACCACCAAAAATTTTAACCAGTCATCGTTCTCACAACACTGAGGACCAGTCATTCGAAATGACTTCTCCATGCATTTTATGCATTGGTAAAAGCACTATGATGAAAAGTGTGATATGTTTTCAGGTATCTCCTATACTAATAGAGCCACATGCTCACCGGTTTGCCACATGATGTAGGCCTATGGACTGAACAAGAAACCACCAAAAATTTTAACCAGTCATCGTTCTCACAACACTGAGGACCAGTCATTCGAAATGACTTCTCCATGCATTTTATGCATTGGTAAAAGCACTATGATGAAAAGTGTGATATGTTTTCAGGTATCTCCTATACTAATAGAGCCACATGCTCACCGGTTTGCCACATGATGTAGGCCTATGGACTGAACAAGAAACCACCAAAAATTTTAACCAGTCATCGTTCTCACAACACTGAGGACCAGTCATTCGAAATGACTTCTCCATGCATTTTATGCATTGGTAAAAGCACTATGATGAAAAGTGTGATATGTTTTCAGGTATCTCCTATACTAATAGAGCCACATGCTCACCGGTTTGCCACATGATGTAGGCCTATGGACTGAACAAGAAACCACCAAAAATTTTAACCAGTCATCGTTCTCACAACACTGAGGACCAGTCATTCGAAATGACTTCTCCATGCATTTTATGCATTGGTAAAAGCACTATGATGAAAAGTGTGATATGTTTTCAGGTATCTCCTATACTAATAGAGCCACATGCTCACCGGTTTGCCACATGATGTAGGCCTATGGACTGAACAAGAAACCACCAAAAATTTTAACCAGTCATCGTTCTCACAACACTGAGGACCAGTCATTCGAAATGACTTCTCCATGCATTTTATGCATTGGTAAAAGCACTATGATGAAAAGTGTGATATGTTTTCAGGTATCTCCTATACTAATAGAGCCACATGCTCACCGGTTTGCCACATGATGTAGGCCTATGGACTGAACAAGAAACCACCAAAAATTTTAACCAGTCATCGTTCTCACAACACTGAGGACCAGTCATTCGAAATGACTTCTCCATGCATTTTATGCATTGGTAAAAGCACTATGATGAAAAGTGTGATATGTTTTCAGGTATCTCCTATACTAATAGAGCCACATGCTCACCGGTTTGCCACATGATGTAGGCCTATGGACTGAACAAGAAACCACCAAAAATTTTAACCAGTCATCGTTCTCACAACACTGAGGACCAGTCATTCGAAATGACTTCTCCATGCATTTTATGCATTGGTAAAAGCACTATGATGAAAAGTGTGATATGTTTTCAGGTATCTCCTATACTAATAGAGCCACATGCTCACCGGTTTGCCACATGATGTAGGCCTATGGACTGAACAAGAAACCACCAAAAATTTTAACCAGTCATCGTTCTCACAACACTGAGGACCAGTCATTCGAAATGACTTCTCCATGCATTTTATGCATTGGTAAAAGCACTATGATGAAAAGTGTGATATGTTTTCAGGTATCTCCTATACTAATAGAGCCACATGCTCACCGGTTTGCCACATGATGTAGGCCTATGGACTGAACAAGAAACCACCAAAAATTTTAACCAGTCATCGTTCTCACAACACTGAGGACCAGTCATTCGAAATGACTTCTCCATGCATTTTATGCATTGGTAAAAGCACTATGATGAAAAGTGTGATATGTTTTCAGGTATCTCCTATACTAATAGAGCCACATGCTCACCGGTTTGCCACATGATGTAGGCCTATGGACTGAACAAGAAACCACCAAAA